>NC_080168.1:49705044-49927538 GCF_950295315.1 Erinaceus europaeus
TCAGCAGGCCTCAGAGATCAGAAGGGATCTGACCTAGGATCAACCGGCTCACAGCTGCCAGCTGGGGTGGAGTAGGGGAGTGAAGAGAGTACCTGACTTACAAGTATGAGGTTCTGAGTTCAATGCCCAGCTCTGCATGTGCCAGATAGGTAGGAGGGTAGATGGATGGATGGATGGATGGATGGATGGATGGATGGATGGACAGACACATACCTACATACCCCAGTCCCCACCTGCAAGAAAGGAAGCTTTCCACGTGGTGGAGCAGTGCTGGAGGTGTCTCCTTATCTCTGTCTCAGTCTCTCTCTCTCTCTTTCCTTCTCATAAAATAAAATAAAGCCACTTTAAACACTCAGAGCAGTGCAGGCATCTAGCTCCAGCAATTACCCTGGTGGCAGAATAAATCTATAAATAACATTTTTTAAAATATTTATTTATTTCCTTTTGTTGCCCTTGTTTTATTATTGTAGTTATTATTGATGTCATTGTTGTTGGATAGGACAGAGAGAAATGGAGAGAGGAGGGGACGACAGAGAGGGGGAGAGAAAGATAGACACCTGCAGACCTGCTTCACCGCTTGTGAAGTGACTCCCCTGCAGGTGGGGAGCCAGGGGCTTGAACTGGGATCCTTATGCCGGTCCTTACGCTTTGTGCCACCTGCACTTAACCCGATGCACTACCACCCGACTCCCATAAATAGCATTTTTTAAAGAAAGAAAACTTAACTCTAGGTTTAAGAATAGATACCTATCCCTAGCTAATAACCCTGATGGCAAAATAAATAAATAAATGAATAAATAAACAAATAATTTAAAGAAAACTTAGCTCTAGGTACTAGAATAGCTGTGCCTTAATCCGCAATGAGGATCTGTGAGGACACCCTACACTGGACACTCGCTGAGTGTTTTGTTGTACACCTCTTTGGGTTCTGGGGTGGGGATTAAACCTGGGCCCTTGTGCATGTGAGGGAGGGCTCTGGCACCACATTCGCCCCCGGCTGGATGGATGCATTCACAGGGTCTGGACTGGACTCCTATCTGCATGGGCTCTCACAGTCCAGGGCTCTTAAGTCACAGCAGCTCCTACTTCCACCCTTGTGGATGGGGGTGCAGAGGGGCTTCCTCCATGTGCCATCTGCTCCTCCTTCCCCCCAGTCTGGCCTGCTGGGGCCACTACCCAGCCCCTTCCTGAGCACTGGGATAGTCTCTTCTCACACACACAAGGGGCTTCAGGCATCTACTTCTGCTGTAGCTGTAAGCAAATGTGGGTTTCTTCTCCTCCTCCCTATCTTCCTCTGCCTCCTCCTGATGACCGCCCCCCAACACCACCCTCAGCCCCAGGCTGTCCTGGGCATCTTCCACCTTCCCTGCTCTCCTGCCTCCCCCAGCTGTCTTTGTGAGCCCCCCTATCCCCGCTCTAACCTGGTGTCTACAGCCTGGCTTTGGGGACCTATGGTCCATTATTTATTTATTTTGCCTCCAAGGTTATCAGTGGGGCTCTGTACCAGCACTACAAATCCACTGCTCCTGGAGGCCATTTTTTTTCCTCGTGAGATAGGATAGAGAGAAATTGAGAGAGGATGGGGGATAGAGAGGGGGCGAGAGGGGGGCAGGCGATAGTGCAGCGGGTTAACCGCACATGGTGCAAAGTGCAAGGACCTGCAGAAGGATCCCAGTTCGAGCCCCTGGCTCCCCACCTGCAGGGGGGGTCACTTCACAGGTGGTAAAGCAGGTGTGCAGGTGTCTCTCCCCCTCTCTGTCTTCCCCTCTCCTCTCTCAATTTCTTTCTGTCCTATCCAACAACAGTAAGGGCAACAAAATGGGAAAAAACGGCGTCCAGGAGCAGTGGATTCGTAGTGCTGGCACTGAGCCCTAGTGATAACCCTGGAGACAAAAAAAAAAAAAAAAAAAGAGGGGGGAGAGAAAGACACCTGCAGATCTACTTCACTGCCTTGAGAAGCACCCCACACACACAGGAGGAGAGCCTGGGCTCAAACCCAGATCCTTGAGCAGTTTCTTGCTCTTAGTATTATGTGCGCTTAACTGGGTGCACCAACGCCCAGGCCCCATAAATGAATTTTTTTATATTTTATTTACTTTTGTATAGAGACAGAGAGGAACTGAAATGGAAGGGAGAAATAAAGAGAGAGCGAGAGATACCTGCAGTCCTGCTTGACTGTTCACTAATGTTCCCCCCTGCAGGTGAGGACCTGCGGCTTGAACCCAGGTCTGGTGCACAGTAATATGTGCGCTCAACCGAGTGAGCCATCAGCTGGCTCCCCCTGTCAGGACTTCTAAGAGAACCCCCAGCACGGCTGAACTGCACACACACACACACACACACACACACACAAATCTTTATCCACCAAAAGCTGCCTGCACCACCTCCTCACTAATGCATATTAAGTGAGAGCAGCTGGCAGGTGTCCTCAGACCTCGATGGCTGTGGTGCCCGAGTGACCCGGCCAGACACCTGGGAGTCACCCTGAGCTCCTCTCCACTCCTTCTCCTCATCAGTCCTGATACTCACAGACTGGCCTTGTCAGTGCTCCATAACCATCCTTCCTCCCTGCTGCCCTCCCTCCTCCTCCCATGTCAGGTGTGAGGATGACAGGCTCTGCCTGTCTCCGTGTTATTAAAGGGAATGGAAATGTCTGCCTGGGAATGGCGGAATCCAGATTGCAGGAGGCCCCAGTACTACTAAACGATACCTGATAAGATATCCTGTTGGGGGGGCGGGGAAGGTGGCACACCTGGTGAGCACAGAAGACCCAGGTTCAAGCCTCCAGTCCCCACCTGCACAGGGGAAGCTTCATGAGTGGTGAAGCAATGCAGTAGCGCTCTCTCTCTCTCTCTCTCTCTCGCTCTCGCTCTCTCTCTATTTCTCTTTCTCTCTCCCTCTCTACCTCTCCATTCCACTCAATTTTTCTCTGTCCTTTCAGATAAAATAAATATAATAAAAAGAAAGCCTGATATCCAGGAGCCAGGCAGTGACTTGCCCAGTACACACACACATTGCCATGCTCAAGGACTCAAGATCCAAATCACTGCTCTCTGCTTGCAGTTGTCCCCGTCTCTCTCCCTGTTCCCCCTCCCCTCAATTTCTCTCTTCCCAGTCAAAAAAAAAAAATTAACATTTAAAAAATATATATCCAGGGGCCAGGTGGTGGCACACTGGATTAAGCACATATAGTGCGAAGCACAAAGACCAGCATAAGGATCCCGGTTCCAGCCCCCGGCTCCCCACCTGCAAGGGGTCACTTCATAAGCAGTGAAGAAGGTCTGCAAGTGTTTTTTTTTTCTCTCCCCCTCTGTCTTCCCCTCCTCTCTCAATTTCTCTTGGTCCTATCCAGAAACAACAATGGAAAAAATGCCCACCAGGAGCAGTGGATTTGTAGTGGAGGCACCAAACCCCAGTGATAACCCTGGAAACAGAAATATATATATATATCCAAGTGGTGGGGCCAGGTGGTGGTACACCTAGTGGAGCGCATATGTTACAATGTGCAAGGACCTGGGTTCAAACCCCCAATCCCCACCTGCAGAGGGAAAGCTTTGGGAGTGGTGAAGCAGTGCTGCAGGTGTCTCTGTGACCCTCTCCCTGTCGATTTCTGGCTGTCTCTATCCAATAAATAAATGCAAAAAAAAAAAAAAAGAGAAAGTCTTTAAAAAACATTTAAATATATACATTTTTGCTGTTGATGTGAAATTCAGTCTGATCAGGTGGCCTGTATTTTATCAGCATCACTGTAATCACTTTCCTTTCTCTCATTAAATACTTTGGAGTGTCCCCCAGGGCTCAGGCATCATGCTGGGACCTGGGCCCTCCGCCCCCACATCTCTCCCCATCTCTCCATGTTTCTTATGTCTCTCTCCATCTCTCATACCTCTCATGTCTCCCCATCTCTCACTATCTTTCACATCTCTCCCTGTTCTCTCCCATCTCACTTCTCTCTAAATCTCTCCCCACCTCTCATGTCTCTCATCTCTCCTCATCTCTCACTTCTCTCTCCATCTTTCCCCATCTCTCAAGTCTCTCCCTGCCTCTCACTTCTCTCCCCATCTTTCATGTCTCCCCCTCTCTCGTTTCTCTCCCCATCCCTCCCGTCTCTGCCCCAGGCTAGCCCAGCACTGGCTGTTCTGCACCAGCACTGGCGGCCCCAGGTGCGAGGCCTGTGCCTGTGTCTTTGCAGGGCCGCCATGTGCTCGCCGAGCCTGGGGGAGCTGGAGGAGGTGCCCCTGGACGAAGACGACTCGGGCAGCCTGGAGGCGCGCCTGTTGGCCTTCTACAGCCAGCGGCACCTGGGCCGAGCAGGGCCCGCGCTCCGCTCCCCGCACCTGCCCCGTACCCGCAGCCTGGCCTCCAGTGAGCCTGGAGTGCTCCCGGCCAGGAAGAAGTCCTCCTGGAGGGCGCTGTTCGGGGCAGCGGAGAAGGAGTCCGAAGGCCCCAGCCGCGCCAGCCCGGGCCACTGCGCCAGATCCCTGTCCAGCCTGGAGCAGCGCGCCCAGCTTACAGGTAGGCAGTTCTGGGAACGGGGGTATCCCCGCTCCCTGACCAGGCCTGAGCCCCGCTTCCCAGACAGCAGTTGGAAGGGAGGGCACCCCTGACATTTCTGGAAAGAAATGGCCCAACACCAAGGATGGAGACCCAGGTTGCCACTCTCCCTCTGTGGCCCATCACCCCTCTGGGCCCCATCTGCATGTCGGGGTCCCCCTACCTTTTCCATGCCACTTTAGGATGCATGGAAAGCTCAGAGAGTAGTCTGGGAGGTGGCGCAGTGGATAAAGCACTGGATTCTCAAGCATAAGATCTTGAGTTCGATCCCCAACAGCACATGTACCATTTTGCTCTCTCTCCTCCAAATAAATAAATAAATAAAAGCTAGCTCAGAGAATTATACACTAAGTACTTCACAACAGCCAGGGAGGTGGTGGAATGTAGGACTTGCAGGCCAGGAGTCAGGTTCGATTCCTGGTATTGCAGAGGCCAGAGTGATGCTCTGGTCAGTCTCTCTCTCTCCTTTAAAAATAAACTTTTTTCCGGGGCCAGGTGGTGGCACACCTGGCTGAGCACACATGTTACAGTGTTCAAGGACCCAGGTTCAAATCCCCAGTTCCCACCTGCAGGAGGAAATCTTCACAAGTGGTGAAACAGGGCTGCAGGTGTCTCTCTGTCTATCACCCCTCTTCTCAATTTCTGACTGTCTCTATCCAATAAGTAAAGGTAGTAAGATAAAATAAAAAAAGAATATATATATATATATATATATATATATATGTCATGAACTGAGACTTCCATAATAAAATTGGGCAATACTTAGGAGTGCTGTCTCTAAAAATAAATACATTAAATAAATAAACTTTTTTCTTATTATTTTATTTTCATCAGAGCACTGCTCAGCTATGGCTTATGGTGATGTTGGGGATGGGACCTGGGATTTCTGAGTCTCCGGAAAAGAAATCTTTTTGCATAACCATTATGCTATCTCTTCAGCCCTATTAAATTTTTTAAGTTCTTTTTAATTTTTTCATTATTTATTTATTTATTATTGCATAAAGACAGAGATATTGAGAAGGGAGGGGAGATAGGGAAAGAGACAGAGAGACACTTGCAGCCCTGCTTCATCACTCATGAAACTTTCCCCCTGTAGGTGAGGACTAGGGCTTGAACCTGGGTCCTTGTGCACTGTAATGTGAGCACTTAAGCAGGTGTGGGCCCCCCATTAAACTTTTTATAAAAATATTTTTCAAGGGCCTGGGTGGTGACACACCCAGTTGAACACACATGTCACCATACACAAGGCTCAAGGTTCAAGCCCCACACCCCACCTACAGGTGGATGCTTCATGAGTGGTGAAGCAGGTCTGCAGGTGTCTCTCTGTCTCTTTCCCTCTCCATCTCACCCTCCTATCTCAGTTTCAATCTGTCCAATCAAATAAAATAGAAAGAAAAAAATGGCTGCCAGGAGTGGTGGATTCGTAGTGCTGGCACCAAGCCCCAGTGATAACCCTGGTAACAATTTAAATGTATGTGTATTTTTTCCCAAGGGCCAGCAAAATAGCTCATATGGCTAGTACACTGTTTTGCCATGTGTGAGACCCAGGTTTGAGCCAGGCCCTGCCCACACTGAAGGAAGCTTTGCTGCTGTGGTGTCTCTCTCTCTTTCTCTTTTTTGCCTCCAGGGTTATTGCTGGGGCTCAGTGCCTGCACCATGAATCCACTGCTCCTGGAGGCCATTTTCCCCCCTTTTATTGCCCTTGTTGTTGTAGTCTTGTTGTGGTTATTATTGTTATTGTTGATGTCATTTGTTGGTGGATAGGACAGAGAGAAATAGAGGGGGGGAAGACAGAGAGGGGGAGAGAAAGACAGACACCTGCAGACCTGCTTCATTGCTTGTGAAGCAACTCCCCTGCAGGTGTGGAGCCAGGGGCTCCAACTGGGATCCTCACGCTGATCCTTGCGCTTTGTGCCACGTGCACTTAACCCACAGCACCACCGCCCGAACCCCTGCTGCTGTAGTCTCTTACATTCATCTGTCTTCCTCTCAACCTCTGTCTTAACAAATAGCAATCATCCCACCTGCAGAGGAGTCACTTCACAAGTGGTGAAGCAGGTCTGCTGGTGTCTATTTTTCTCCCCCGCCCCGCGTTTTCCCCTCCTCTCTGGATTTCCTTCTGCCCTATCCAACAACAGCAGCAATGACAACAATAACAATACTAAAAACAAGGGCAACAAAAATGAGAAAAAATGGCCTCCAGTAGCAGTGGGTTCATAGTGCAGGTATCGAGCCCCAGCAATAACCCTGGAGGCAATAATAATAATCAAATACTTTTTATTTATTATAAAAAGGAGATATTAACAAAATCATAGGACAAGAGAGGTACAACTCCATACAATTCCCACCACCAGATCTCCACATCCCATCACCTCCCCTGATAGCCTTCCTTTTCCTTATCCCTCTGGGCAAATAATTTTCTTTTTAAAAATATTTTATGTATGTATTTATTGCATAAAGACAGAGAGGGGAGAGACAGAAAGGGAGAGACAGACAGACAGACCGACAGAGACACTTGCAGCACTGACTCACCATTCATGAAGCTTGCCCCCTGTAGGTAGGGACCAGGGGCTTTTGAACCAGGTCCTTGTGTGTAATAACATGTGCACTTAACTGGGTGCTCCACTACCCGACCCTCAATACAACACTTCAGAAATACAAGCCACTCCCATTTCTGTAAATACATGACTCTCCCTTGGTGGGGCATAACATCTTTCAGTGAGGAAAATATTTCGTTTTCTTTATTTTTCCCTTCCAGTGTTTACATGAGTCCATTGCACACACAATTTTTACTTTTCCCCTTTGAACCTCTGATAGAGACGGAGTGGAGAACGGGGAGAGGAAAGACATCACAGCACCCGGGGCCATGCATGCATGGTGCTCCCATGTAATGCCAGGGCTCAAAGCCCTGAATAGAACTTTTCCATACGGGGGCCAGGTGGTGGCACATCTAGTAAAGCACACATGCTACCAAGCACAAGGAATCAGGTTCAAGCTCCTGCTTCCTACCTGCAGAGGGGAAGCTTCTCGAGTGGTGATGCAGTGCTGCAGATGTGTCTCTGTCTCTCTTCCTCTCTGGCTCCCCCTTTCCTCTCAATTACTGTCTCTATCGAATAAAAAAAAAAGTGGGAATCTCTATCAAATAAAAAGAGACAATGGAAGGAAGAAGAAAGCCAGGAAGGAAGGAGAAAGCCAGGAAGGAAGGAAAAAGGAAGGGGACAGGGAGTGGCTGCCAGGACTTGTGATCCAGTGATAACCCTGGTGGAATTTAAAAAAAACTTTTTTTTTTCTATGAAGAGCTTTATCTGAGAGACCTGCCCTTTATAAACAAATCTCATGCTGGGCATCTCCTTTCCTGTCAACAATGCCCAGTGTTTTTCATTTCTTTTCATTTAATGTGAGATACCGAGAGAAAAAAAAAAAAAACAGAGCACTGCTCTGCCCTATGTCGGGTCAGGAATCGAACCCAGGGCCTGACAAGGTGGGCAGGGTACCAACACCCCCAAACTCCCCAAAGCGGTCTGGGCTTGCTCGGCCCGTGCACGTGTCAGTCGCCGCCAGCAGGTGGCAGCAAAGCTCGAGTGTTAAACAGGCTGCAGCTAGCGAGTCACACGCTGGCTGGGCGGGGAAAACCTCCATTTCCCACGTGGCTTCACGCACCTGCGAACTGCCTCTGGGAGTAGCCTGATTGGAGGACTCCGCCCCCGCCCCCGCCCCGCCCCGCCCCTACCCCTTCCGCCCGTGTCCACGAGCCCCGCGTGCACAGCGGGCTGCACGCCACTGAGCAGGTTCACCTGGAGGCAGAGACGTTCTGGACGTTCTTGGGAGCCACCCAAGTGACCTTTGCCTTCGTTGTTTTTATTATTATTATTATTTGTTGTTGAGTTTTTTTTTTAATGTTTGTTTATTTGGGGTAGAGGCAGAGAGATGTTGAGAGGGAAGAAAGAGACAGACACCTGCAGCACTGTTTCTCCACTTGAGAAACTTCCCCCTTGCTGGTGGATGCCAGGGGGCTTGGACTCAGGTCCTTGTGCACAGTAATGTGTGTGCTCAACCGAGTGTACCACCACCGGTCCTTGTCTTCTTTCTTTTCTTTCTTTATTTTTTTATTAGTGATATAATATTAATCCATAAAACTATAAGATAACGGGGGTACAATTCCACATCCTTCCCACCACCAGAGATCTGTGTCCTCATCCCCTTCATTGGAAACTTCAGTAGTTCTCCCTAGATAACAGCTATGGGCTTACTATTATCTCTATAAATATATATGCCCAATTTTTCCCCTATGGTCCTGCCCTCTCTATCTAAGTTACACTTTTTTTTTTCCCTTTCTCTCTCTGGGTCCTGATGCAACTGGAGTTCAGAGCCATCTTAGGCATCTTCCCCTAACATTTACCCTCTGGGAGTATGGCCCACATTTCTTTATGGGGTGCAGAAGGTGGAAGGTCTAGCTTCTGTAACTGCTTCTCCGCTGGACATGGGTGTACTGGGCCTTCTTTCTTATTCGCCACCATTTCAAGAGAGGTTTTTGTTTGTTTGTTTGTTTTTAGTTTGTTTTTATCTTTTGGTATTGGAGGGATGGTGCAGGGCACTGATGTGAAGCTGTGCATTAGGATTAAGTAAAACAGATGGGGCAGGGGAGCAGCATAGTGCTTATGCAAAAGCACTTTCTGCCTGAGGCGCCCAAGTTCCAGGTTCAACCCCACCACCACCACCTCCACAAGCCGTGCACTAGTAGAAAATTAAAAATTAAAAAAAGGAAACCTCTAAACACATGGAGAAGGTGGGGTTCAGACTAAACTGCTGAATAGTATCAAAGGCTCAAAAACATTTGCATCAGCAGATGTGGATACACGAGTGTCCCTTTCTTTTTCTTTTAGATAGAGGGTGAAAACCAAGGAGACAGAGGAGAAACACCATAGCACTGTTTCACAACTCGTGAAGCCCCCCCAACCCCCTTTACAGGTGGGAACTGGGGGGGGGGGGCTTGAACCCATGTCCTTGTGCATGGCAATGTGCGCTCTACCCAGTCTGTCTAAAGCAGACAGGGTTCCAGCTTGCCCTTGCTGTCGGAAAGTGTCAAGTCGGCTGAAATCCTGTGAAGAGAAAGCAGCACCCATCCTGTGTTTTGACTGAGGGTGGGGCACTGTTTTTTTTTTTTGTTTGTTTTGTTTTGTTTTTCTGCCAAGAGCTGTTTGGATAATTTGTAAGTCATTCCACACAGAAATAATCAGCTTAAAAGTGTGCACTTAGCACTTAATGTTGCCATGAAGCTGTTAGTGTTACTGAATCTCAAGTCCCACCTGCAGTGGCCTTGGCTGAGCCAGACCAAAGGAGAGTTCTCACAGACTTTTTCTGAGCTTTCTCAGGTCCATAATCACAAGTCAACACAGAACACACAACACCCAGAGCGGTGCTCCACAGTCAGGGCCGGAGGCTGGGGAAGGACTCACCTGCAAACCTCGGGGTAGTGGAGCGCCCTTGCGGCTCCATGGTGCAGGCCAGTCCTGATCGCCAACGTTGGCCGTAAAACGTTCTCTTCAGGCTCCTTCTCAGTGAGCAAAACCAAAACAATAAAACAAGTGCTGAAGGTGGGCCGGGCAGTGGCAGACCCAGTTAAGCTCACAAGGTTACTACAGGTGATGACCAGGTTTCAAGCCCCCGACCCCCACCTGCAGGGGGGAAGGGGAGGGGCTTCACAGGCGGTGAAGCAGGTCTGCATGTGTCTGTCTGTCTTCTTCTCTATCGCCCCATCTCTCTCAATTTCTTTCAGTCCTATCCAGTTAAATAGAAGGAAAGGAAAAGGAAAGATAGCTGCTGGGAGTGGTAGATTCGTAAGGCCTACACCGAGTCCCTGCGAAAACCCTGGTGGCAATAAAACTAAAATAAAATTTGCACCAAAGGGGGTCAGGCGGTAGCGCACGGGGTTAAGTGCCCAAAGTGAGAAACACAAGGACCTACGCTAGGATCCCGGTTCGAGCTCAGGGCTCCCTAGCGCGGGGGGGATCACTTCACAAGAAGTGAAGCAGGTCTTCAGGTGTCTTTCTCTCCACCCTCTCAGTCTTCTCCTCCTCTCTTCAGTTTCTCTCTGTCCTAACCAACAACAACAACAAAATGGGAGAGGGGGGAATGGCCGCCAGGAGCAGTGGCTTTGTAGTGCAGGCATCAAGCCCCAGCGATAACCCTGGAGGCAAAAAAAAAAGTACCACAGTAAAGGAGTCTAGGGTGGCAGAAAGGGTTCAGGTCCTGGAACATGATGGTGGAGGAGGACCTAGGTGGGCAGTTGGAGTGCCATGTGGAAGTCTGAGAAATGTTACACATGTACAAACTACTGTATTTTATTGTCGACTGTAAACCAGTAGTCCCCTCTAATAAAGGAAAAATCAATAAGTAAACTAAATTAAATTAAATTAAATTAAAAATGCTGATTAAGTTGGCCTTTGCTAAAGGCAGGTGCTACCACCCGACCCCCCTTGTTGACTTTCTTATTCGGGTGGAGAGCTGGCTACCTAGTGGCTGTCATCCCACAGCACTTCTCATTCACAGTTCCACTGAGCCACATAGAAATAAGAGCTTGGCAGGTGGCTTTACTGGGTATTTAATTTAATGCCACCAGGGTTATCAGTGGGGCTTGGTGCCAGCACTACAAATCCACTGCTGCTGGCGGCCACTTTTTCTCTTCCTTCCTTCCTTCCTTTTAATTAGGGCAGAGAGAAATTGATAGGGAATGGGGTGATGGAGAGGAAGAGGGAGAGAGAAATGTAACCTGCAGATCTGCTTCACCACTCCTGAAGCTCCTCCCCTCCCCCAGCTCCCTTGCAGGTGGGGGCCAGGGGGCTTGAACTCTGGTCCTTGCACATGGTAATGTATGCCTTCTACCGAGTGGGCTACCGCCTGGCCCCTACTTTATTTATTTATTTATTTATGTATTTAGCCTCCCTGGTTATTGCTGGGTTATGCCTGCACTACAAATTCACTGCTCCTGGAGGCTATTCTTTTCCCCTTTTGTTGCCCTTGTTTATCATTGTTGTTGTTGTTATTGCTGTCATTGTTGGTGGATAGGACAGAGAGAAATGGAGAGAGGAGGGGAAGACAGAGGAGGAGAGAAAGATAGACACTTGAAGACCGGCTTCACTGTTTGTGAAGTGATCTCTGCAGTTGGGGAGCCGGGGGCTCGAACCAGGATCCTTACACCGGTCCTTGCACTTGTGCCATGTGCACTTTACCCGTTGCATTACCACCCAGCCCCCACCCCCCACTTTATTTTAAAAGATTTATTAACAAGAGAGAAAGAGAGCAAGTCAGAGCATCACTCTGACACATACAATGCTGAGAATGGAACTCAGGACTTCAAGCTTCAAGTGCTCTAACAACTGCACCGTCTCCTGAGTATTCATTTATTTTTCCTACCAGGGCATTTCCTCATGCAAGGGATGAGGCACTCTGTGTTGTAATTCTTCCCTTGCTAAAGGAAAGGGGGGCCTGAATGTTCCAAGACTACAAACAGAGAGTGCAGAAGGGTAGTTACTTTGGTGTGGCCATTACTGCCCTATCCACTCCTCCTCCCATCCTCTCCACCACGGCTTGTACACACACACACACACACACACACACACACACCCACGCATGCTACCCATAAGCCATCTGGTTCTGTCTCATTTCAGCCGTGGACCCTGCAGTTGTTTCCATTGCCAACCGAGTGGCTGAAATTGTGAATTCCTGGCCACCAACAGAACTAACCCAAAAGCAGAGTGGGAGCTTCAAGTTCACAGGGGGGTTTCTACCCCAAGTTTTCCGGACCCAGGTTCTGAGCTTCCAGTTTAGATCTGCAAATGCTAACAAAGGTAAGGGTCCTCCAGAGTGTGTGTGTGTGTGTGTGTGTGTGTGTGTGTGTGTGTGTGTGTGTGTGTGTGTTTGCAGAGTGCTTGTGCGTGTGCATGTGCATGTGTGTTTGCAGAGTGCTTGCGGGTACAGGGAGGGGTTTGCGCATATGTGCTTGGGGGCCCCTGGAACCTGGAGCTCTGGGGAGCTGGATGAGGAGCCAGGCAGCATGGGAGAACTGGGCCTAAACTTGGGAGTCCAGCCCAAAGGCCAGGTGGTTGCAGGAGCTGACTGGAGTACTTGCCGAGCTCACCGTGAAGTCACTTCACATGGCAACAGTGGCCTCAAGTGTGGTCTGCTTGCTGTGATTCCTCAGGTTGTCCTTCCCCCACTTCCCACCAAGGAATCTGTGTGGAGAGGGGGCTCCTTTCATCCCCCAAAGTGCACTGCAGGCATTCTCCAGCCAAGGGTGCTGGGTACCTGGAAGCACAATGGTGGTTTGTCCATCTCATGCTAAGGGCAGCTGGGGCCCCCTGTGAACCCACCAGACGTAGACTGTCTCCACTTTGTTGCCATCTGGAATGTGACTGGGTGGTGGGAAGCAGTACCCCACAGTGAGCCCCATGAATACGGGGGGCTCAGGCCCCTGTAGCAGCAACAGCAGCAGATCAGCCAACATGTGCACCACGGGCTCCTTCCTGTCCAGGGAGGCCCAGGTGTCAGGCCTTCCCCCTTCCTCCGATCCTTCACTAGACCTTCCTGGGATAGATGTGTGGGCTCACCTGCTCCACCTCCCTTCTGCTCTGGGGCAGACACTGGGTTCCCCGACCTCACAGACTGTGCAGCAGTGAAAGTGATCCTCCTACTCCAGAGCAAGGAGCAGCATCCTCAGGCCCAGCCGTTAGCAAGTGTGGACCCAGGGATAATCTCACTCCACCTCTCCCTCCCCAGCAGACCTGTCACCACCCACCCACTGGGCAGTGCCCACTCAGCTGTCCTTTGAGCTTTGGGGGTGAGAGGACTCTTTGCTTTTGTGTGTTTATACCCTGCCTTGTGGAAGTTTTAGCAAGCTGAAGTAAGCCAAATTTGAGACTTTAAAAAAGAAAGAAGGGGGGGGCTGGGTGGTGGCGCAATGGGTTGAGCACACACATTAGAGTGTACAAGGACCCAGGTTCAAGCTCCCCAGTCACCACCTGCAGGAGGAAAGCTTCACGAGTGGTGAAGCAGTGATGCAACAGTCTCTCTTTCTATCTCGCTCTTCTCTCTCCATTTCTGGCTATCTATCCAATAAATAAAGATAATAAAAAATAAAGAAAAAGAAAGGAAGGAAGGAGATAAGGTGAGTCTAGAAAGGCCAATTCCCAAAATGCAGGCCAGGAAAATTGTATCCTTTTTATACATATTTATTTTATTTATTTCCTTTTTGTTGCCCTTGATGTTTCATTGTTGTAGTTATTATTGTTGTTATTGATGTCATTGTTGTTGGATAGGACAGAGAAATGGAGAGAGGAGGGGAAGACGGGGTGGGGGAGATAGACACCTGCTGACCTGCTTCACCACTTGTGAAGCGACTCCCCTACAGGTGAGGAGCCGGGGGCTCGGACCAGGATCCTTACGCAGGTCCTTGCGTTTTGTGCCACCTGCGCTTAACTCGCTGTGCTGCCGCCCAACTCCCAACTGTATCCTCTTGTAGGTGAAGGTCGCAGATATGGCTGGACACTTTCTAACAGCTGATACACCTAGGGACTATGATCTGAGAGGGGACTTGGAAATGAGAACTGAAAGGGGACTGACTAAGGAAAGTACAGCAGCTTTTAGGAAACACCCAGCCCAGAGAGGACTGTCTCTCGACAGAGACAGTCTTTAGAAAAGAGTATCACAGGTAGTAGAACCAAGGCCCTGAAGGACATTGTTACTGGATAGAGAGCGATGAACTTCACAGTGAGCCCCGAGGAGGGGCAGAGAGAGAAGGAAGAAGGGAAAGGAGAGGCCTACAAACAAACAAGGGTTCTAGAGTGATGTACCTCAATCAGAAGAGAACAGACAAGATCAATAGAGACAAAGCAAGCACACTTTTTCAGGCCCTGGTCAGCTGACAAGTATTGTCATTGGAAAAAAGCCAAACTTTTTTCCCATAAAAGAAATAATTAGAATTCCCCTAATACCCACCCCTGACAGACGAAGAAGACGAAGCCATAACCAAGATTGTGGAGCTGTTGAAGTGTTCAGGGGACCAGTTGGAGAAAGAGGTACGGAGCATCTTGAACTCCGGTGATGTCCTTCTGTGCCCACGGGGAGGTACATGGGAACGGATTTGTGCTCCAGGTTGAAACCTTACTCCTTCTCAAAGTTCTGTTTTCCACTCAGTACTACTTTTTATTTCCCTTGGAGTCAAAACCCTTCACGCTGGCAGCATCTCAAAAATGAATCACTTTGGAAAAACATAAGTAAACCTTCTGGAGCCTGGACGGAATTTTTGGAATCGAAAAAAGTAACTTTGTTATTGCGAGAAAAGACACCAATAAATTTAAAATGTGCTGAAACGAAGCATTAATCTTGTTCCCCGGGTAACTGATCCGAAGTAAAAAGTTTCAACTCTGGCGTTTGCCCTGCAGCCTGGATCTTTGTGCTCTGCAGCCGCCCCAAGGCTGGACTCCACTCTGGCATCTCTCCCTTGAGTTGCTGGACTTTTCTTTGCTCCAAGTCTCTTTGGACAGTTGTGGGGAGGGTAGTGGTCACATTACTTGAAGATTTTGGATTTCCTGCCATGGGGAGGCTGAGATCTGTTGCTCTGCTCAGGAAGGTGTGAGCTGCCTTCAGATAAGAGAGGGGGCTGTTCCAGAGGAAGCCAGCCATGTGCACACTGAGGACCTTCAGCCTGGTCTCACTTGGCCACCAGAAGGAAGGAATAGAGGCTCTAGCCCACAGGGCTGACATGCTGTTTAGTGGTTACCGGTTGTGCAACCCCAGTCTGCTCTTTTCCACTTGTGCACCACATAGGATAAGTGGTTGACCTGAACAGCTGAGATTCCTCCTCTTTTTTTTTTTTTTCTTCCTCTCAGAGCTGGTTTATGGTGGTATGGGGGTCTGAGCCTGGGTCTTCAGAGCCTCTGGCATGAGAATCTTTGGGCATAACCATGATGTTATCTCCCAGAACCTCAACTGACACTACTGAACTTTTTTTTTTTTTTTGCCTCCAGAGTTATCCATGGGGCTTAGTGCCAGCATCACGAATCCACTACTCCTGGAGGCCATTTTATCTATTCCTTTTCTTTCTTTCTTTTTCTTTAATTGGATAGGACAGAGAGAAATTAAGAGAGATGGGGGAGATAGAAATAGACAGAGAGAGAGAGAGAGAAAGATAGATACCTGCAGACCTACTTCACCATTTGTGAAGCAATCTCCCTGCAGGTGGAGAGCAGGGGGCTTGAACTGGGATCTTTGTGCTGGTCCTTGCGTTTCATACAACGTGAGCTTAGCCTGGTGTGTTACTGTCCAGGCCCCCTATTAAGCATTTTTTTAAGTTTATTTTATTTAACAGTACAGAGATAAGAGGTAAGGAGGATAGAGAGGGGAAAAGAGATACCTGCAGCCCTGCTTTTGTGAAGCATTCCCCTCTGGAGATGGGTGCCTGGGATTTGAACCTGGGTCCTTGCACATGGTAACGTGTACTTAACCAGGTACACCACCACAAGCATTCTAATTTCAAGCTGCCTTAATATAAGGGACAGATTTCTCCACATTATTTCTGCTTAAATTGTTCTTCCTTCCAGGGCCCTTGAGTCCCTCCTCTGCCCTGTCCCCTACAGTGAAAGTGCCGTCACCACCCCAGATGAGAGAATTAACTGAAGGTTAAGAGGTTTCCTGGAGATTACACAGCTGGTACTGGGTGGGTGAAGCGTTTGAGCTGAGTCAGTGGTTTCTAGCCTTCAGATGCTGCTCATCATTTGACGTGTAGCAAAGGTGGTAACACAATTACAACTGCCACTGACCGGCCTGCCTCTTCATCTCTCACAGCACCTGCTGTTGTGGGTGCTCAGGAACATTAGTGGGAGGTTGAGTGGACGGGCTGTTGGCTCTTGATGGGTCCCACTCTATTCCATCTCGCTGTCCCACACACTCTGCTGATGGCTGCTTCCCCTCCCACCCACAGTTGAAGAGAGACAAGGCTTTGCTGAGCTACTTCCAGGATGGGCTGTCCTACTCCGTCTTCAAGACCATCACAGACCAGTTCCTCAGGGGTGTGGACACGAGGGGAGAGTCAGAGATCAAAGCTCAGAGCTTTAGGGCTGCTCTGGCGATAGACGCCATGGCCAAGCTCACCACCATTGACAACCACCCCATGAACAGGGTGCTGGGCTTTGGAACCAAGTACCTGAAAGAGAATTTCACACCTTGGGTCCAGCAGCACGGAGGATGGGTAAGTGCACTCCAGTGGCAGAGGGAATCTTCCCAGAACTCAGCAGAGATAGGGTGGGGAGATTTTTTTGTTTTGTTTTTGTTTAAAGGCAGGAAACATAAGCACAGTTCTCATGGGCTGAGGGCCCTTAAGTGGAAATGTATGTTTAGTGGTTATCTTTATCACCAGTAAATATTTACTGAGCTCCCAAAGTATGGCGGGTGGTGGTGGTAGATGGATGGGGATGTGTGTGTTGGGAAAAAGGGGCCAGTCAGATGGAACAGGCAGTAAAGGCCTCCTATTCTCAGATGCTGACAGGGTGTGGGGTTGATCCTCGTGCAAAATTTCAGGGTTCAGGGCATTTCTTCTTTGCAGTTTCCACCCAGCCTTTTGGACAGGGACATTCAGATACCAACTAAAAAGCAAACAGTTCTGTTTCCATCTATTTTTAATGATCTGACATCAGGCAAAGTGGGTGCCTCCCCGCCAGTGCCTCGACCTCAGCCATTCTCTCACATTACTTAACCCCGCTCCTTGAGGACTCCTTAGAATGACTAGCCTTGCGCAGATGACCTTCGGAAGTCAACCCTGTCAAAACCTTTGACCCACAGCTTTAGCTCTCAATGCTGAGAGCGTTTTGGTCAGTTCAAGCTTCTCCCCAGCCTTTTTCCAACACTATCTTCCGTCCTTTTTTCTCTGGAATAATCCAGAGACTTGTTGTAGGGTTGGGGTTGCCTAGAAATAGCCAGTAACACAAACGTGGTCTTCAGCAGCTGTCCATCGGACAAGTCTTTTCTGTCTCTTCCTGCTTTCCTCAGCTAGGGTGGTCTGAAGTGACCGATTAAAACAGTGAAGGTTCTTAAGTGTTTTAAATTCAAGCTGGCTGAACTCGTGCTAAGAGGAGCAGAAATGCCTTGACATAGTTTCAGTTTTTTTTCCTCTTTGTTGTCCTTGTTATTATTTTTTTATCATTGTTGTGGTTATTTTTATTATTGTTGTTATTGATGTCCTTATTGTTGGATAGGATAGAGAGAAATGGAGAGAGGAGGGGAAGACAGAGAGAGTGAACTAAAGATAGACACCTGCAAGACCTGCTTCACCACCTGTGAAGTGATTCCCCTGCAGGTGGGGAGCCGGGGGCTTGAACCGGGAACCTTAACCAACTGCGCTTAACCAACTGCGCTACTGCCCGACCCCCCATAGTTTCAGTTTTAACTGTCCTTCTTTCCTTTAAGTCCCTCTCCTTTAAGTCCCTCCTCTGACCCCCAGATTTTTCCTGGTCCCTCCAGCTCAAGGTCCTCCACAGGCACTTCTATATGAAGCACATATATTTATATACAAGAATACACCATCAGTGCTGGGGTGAATTTATATTGCCACCAGGGTTATTGCTGGGACTCAGTGCCTGCACAACAAATCCATGTATTCTGGTGGCCAATTTTTCTTTTGATAGAACCGAGGAAAACTGAAGGGGTGGGGGTTGTGAAGAGATAGAGGGAGAAAGAGAAAAAGAGATGCCTGCAGACCTGCTTCACCACTTGCTAGGCTTACCCCTCACAGGTGGGGACTGGGTGGTTGAACCCAGATCCTTGAGTATCCAACTGGGTGCACCACCATCTGGCCCCCGGGGAAAAATTCTTAAGTAGCAGCTGGATTCACCTGTGACTTCATCACTCTAGCTGAAATACCAAGTATCCTATACAAATAATGGCTATACAGTAGAAATTAATGAAAGAAAAGATGCACTGACATCATCAAAATGTAAAACTTTTCTGCTTTAGGCAGGGGTAAATAACATAATAGTTACGCAAAAAGACTCTCATGCCTGAGGTTCTAAAGTCTCATGGTCAATCCCCTGTACCACCATAAGCCAGAGTTAAGCAGTGCTCTGGTAAAATAAATAAACAAATAAAACTTTTCTGCTTCAAAGATCACCATCAGGAAAGTAAAAAAGACAGCCATTCCATAGAATGGGGAAAATATTTGCAAATTATGTATCTGATAAGTGACTTGTATCCTATATATAGAGAGAGACCAGGGGCTATTGCTGGGGTTTGCTGCCTGCACAGTGAATCTGCTACTCCTGGTGATGGCCATCCCCCCATTTTATTTAACAGGACAGAGAAAAATTGAGGGGGTGGGTAGGGAAAGCGAGGGAGACACCTGCAGTACTGCTTCACTGTTTATAAACATGGGGAGCAGGGACTTGAACCTGGGTCTTTAAGCATGGTAAAGTGCACACTCAACCAGGTATGCCACCACCCAGTCCCCAAGAGAGCCATTTTATAAGCACTAGAATGGCTACCACTAAAAAGACTTATGTTGGTGTCAGAGTGCACACACTACCATGTAAAAGGACCTGGCTTCAAGTCCCTGGTTCCCACAGAGGGGAAATTTTAGGAGTAGTGGAGCAGTGCTGTAGGTGTATCTCCCGCCCCCCCCCCACCCATCTCTCACCCTTTATTTAAAAAAAGAAAAAGGAGTTGGCGGTAGCACAGCAAGTTAAGTGCACGTGGTGCCAAGCACAGGGACCGTTATAAGGATCCTGGTTCGAGCCCCTAGCTCCCCACCTGCAAGGGGGTCGCTTCACAAGCGGGGAAGCAGGTCTGCAGGTGTCTGTCTTTCTCTCTCCCTCTCTGTCGTCCCTTCTTCCCTCCATGTCTCTCTGTCCTATCCAACAACAACAATAATAACTACAACAATAAAACAGCAAGGGAAACAAAATGGAAAATAAATAAAACAATTTTTTAAATGGTAAAAAGAAAAAAAGACATGTTGGTAAAGATGTGGAAAAATCTGAAACCTACTTTTTTTTTTTGCTGGTTAGACTATAAAATGATCCAGTTCCTTTGGAAAATAATCAGGCAGTGGCCCAAAATGTTAAACCAACTCCATTCTTAGGCATATTCCCAAGAAAATCAAAAAGCACTGACAGATGGATGAATGTAGCAAACATTATGCTGAGTGAAGGAAGCCAGACAAAAGGGCCATGGATCGTTGCCCCGTTTATATGAGGTGTCTCGAATAAGAATAGACAAATGAGTCGAGACCATCAGTGCATCCCATGGGCTATGGGGCAGGGGTGTCAGTGATGGCTAGTGGGGAAGGAACTTCTTTCTGTGGTGGTGAAAATGGTCTAAAGTCAGACAGAAGTGGTGGTTTCGCAACTTTTGGGTATACTGAAAGTGGATTATACACTTTGAGTGAATTTTATGGTTTATTCCAATAAATCTATTATGAAAAAGCATGGTCCTAATGCTAGTCAGCAAATAAAAAGAGGAAAGGGGGTGGGGGAGGAGATATTTTGATTTGGCTGCTGGTATGAGTGAGTTAAAGAGTTCCAATTAGAGAAAATAGATGACTTCTTGGTAGAAATAAAAGAGAAGAAAAGGGAATTTTCTCAGACTTTTAGAATTTTATGGCATTAATTCTTTTATCATCTGTAGTCTCAGTTCAGGATTTATTAGTTTACTTTTCTAGGTCATCTTGAACCTGAACAGCAAATCTTGGCCATAGTTAGGTTTACCTTGGAGCAGAGAGTTGGAAGTAGGAGAGTGAAGACAGAGAATAAGACAAAGAGCAGCTTTTCCCAGAGTGACAAGGAGTTTCACAAAGTAAATGAGGATGCTGGTAAAAGAGTATTTGGGAGTAGCTGCAAGCCATCAAAGTGTGAAGGAGAAAGTGTGAAATGAGAACAGAACCCAGTCTCCCTGACCAGGAGAAAGATAACATGAGAGAGGCCAGGCTTCAGGGACTGTCCCTGGCCCCGTTGTCTTGGTGGCTTAAAGTAGTTGTTGTTGCAGCCATGGGGAAGGAGGAAAGCTACTCACGGGCACATGTTTCCCAGGAGCCGAGTTCTGTGCTCAGTACTCCACAGTTCATTCAAGGGATCAAAATTTCCCAACTCGAGTGCCAACCTTAAGGCATCTTTTAAAAACATATTTTATTTATTTATTCCCTTTTGTTGCCCTTGTTGTTTTGTTGTTGTAGTTGTTATTGATGGAGAGGGCAGAGAGAAATGCAGAGAGGAGGGGAAGATAGAGAAGGGGAGTTAAAGACACTTGCAGACCTGCTTCATTGTTTGTGAAGCAACCCCCTTGCAGTTGGGGAGCCGGGGCTTGAACCAGGATCCTTACACTGGTCCTTGCACTTTGCACCACCTGCGCCTAACCTGCTGCGCTACCGCCCAACTCCCATGTATCTTTTTTTTTCTTTTTTTCTTTATTTGATAGGACAGAAGAAAACTGAGTGGAGAGGGGGAGATAGGGAGAGAAAGAGACACTGGCAACACTGTTTTACTGCTTGTGAAGTTTTGCTCCTGCAGGTGAGGACCAGAGGCTTGAACCCAGGTCCTTCTGAATAATACCATGAGTATTAAATGGGTGCAACCACTGCCTGGCCCTAGGAGTATGTATTTTATAGGGTTTCTTGTTGTTGTTGTTGTTGTTTTGTTTTACCTCTCATAGTTCCTGTCACTCTTCTTTTTAAAAAGATTTATCTTTATTCAAGTCCCCAGGGCCCAGGTAGAA
Organism: Erinaceus europaeus; assembly: GCF_950295315.1. Lineage (NCBI taxonomy): Eukaryota > Metazoa > Chordata > Mammalia > Eulipotyphla > Erinaceidae > Erinaceus > Erinaceus europaeus. The sequence goes on from NC_080168.1 coordinate 49,726,351, forward strand.
GAACCTACCTCTATGAGAGAAAGAGGAGAAGAGAGAGAACCAGAACATCACTCTGGCACATATAATGCTGGGGATGGAACTGGAGACCCTCTGCTTGGGAGTCCAATGCTATATTCATTGCACCACTTCCTCAGGTCACCCGTTATTTTTCTTTCAAACCAACTGCTGCTCAGCTCTGGCTTATGCTGATGCCAGAGATTGAACCTGAGGCCTCTCCTGTTACTTTTCTAAATATACCACAGATACTCAGCCAATACTTGTAGAATCAGGAATCAGTCAAATGAGTGGCTAGCAACTCTATCCATGAGGCATTCATTTCCTCCCTGGCTCCTTTTTCAGAACATGGAGCACCACACACACAGCTGCCCTGCAGTTCTTTTTTTTTAACTCCAGGGTTATTGCTGGGCTCGGTGTCTGCACCATGAATCCACTGCTCCTGGAGGCCATTTATTCCCCTTTTTGTTGCCCTTGTTGTTGTAGCCTCGTTATGGTTATTATTATTGACATTGTTGATGTTGTTCGTTGTTGAATAGGACAGAGAGAAATGGAGAGAGAAGGGGAAGACAGAGAAGGGGAGAGAAAGATAGACACCCGCAGGCCTGCTCCACCACCTGTGAAGCGACTCCCCTGCAGGTGGGGAGTCGAGGGCTCAAACCGGAATCCTTACGCCGGCCCTTGTACTTTGCGCCACATGCACTTAACCCACTGCACCACCGCCTGACCCCCTGCCCTGCAGTTCTAACCTTGCCCATGCCCTGGCCCTTAGAAAAGAAAGTCTGGGTCAAGGGTAGATAGCATAATGGTTGTGCAAACAGAACTGTCATGCCTGAGGTGTCGAAGTCCCAGGTTCAGTCTCCCGCACCACTGCAAACCAGAGCTGATCAGTGCTCTGGTTTAAAAAAAAAAAAAAAGAGGAAGTCAGGTGGTAGCGCAGCGGGTTAAGTGCAGGTGGCGCAAAGCACAAGGACCAGCGAGAGAATCCTGGTTTGAGCCCCCGGCTCTCCACCTGTAGGGGAGTCACTTCACAGGCAGTGAAGCAGGTCTGCAAGTGTCTATCTTTCTCTCCCCCTCTCTTATCTTTCACTCCTCTCTCCATTTCTCTCTGTCCTATCCAACAACGACAGCAACAATAATAACTACAACAATAAAACACAAGGGCAACAAAAGGAAATAAATAAATAAAGGTTTAAAAAAAAAGAAAAGAAAAATCTGATGGTGGGCGGTGGCACAGTGATAAAGCTTTGGACTTTCAAGCATGAGGTCCCGAGTTTGATCCCTGGCAGCACATGTGCCAGAGTGATGTCTGGTTCTTTCTCTCTCCTATCTTTCTCATAAATAAATAAATCTTAAAAAAAAAAAAAAAGAAAAAAAGAAATTCTGCAACTTCCACAGTCAGCACAGATACTTTCAAACTGTTTTCCAGACTGAAATACCCTGGCATTACCTCAGAATGTCCTACAGAGGGGTAGGGAAACAACATAAAGGTTCTGTAAAAAGACATTTTTTTTTTGCCTCCAGGGTTATAGCGGGGGTTCAGTGCCATCACTATGAATCCACTGCACCTGGAGGCCATTTTCCCCATTTTGTTGCCCTTGTTGTTGTTATTTTTGCCACTGCTGCTGCTGTTGTTGGATAAGACAGAGAGAAATGGAGAGATGAGGAGAAGACAGAGGGGGAGAGAAAGACAGACACCTGCAGACCTGCTTTAACCACTTGTGAAGCGACCCTCCTGCATGTGGGGAGCCGGGGGCTTGAACTGGGATGTGCAAACTGCCGTGTGCGCTTAACCCACTGTGCTACCGCCCGGCTCCCTGCAAAAAAGACTTTTATGCCTATGGCTGTGAGGTCCCATAGGCCAGAGCTGAGTGGTGTTATGGTCATTTGTATGTTGCTCTCTCTCTTATTAGTAAATTAGAAGTATGTGCGTATATAGGTTTCACTTGTGCTTCACTACACATCAGTGTGTGCATACATTTAGTCCTGCCTTGCAGCCCATCTGCTCTTTAACTTGAAGTACAGCACCAAAGCCCTTCTCCCATGGAGGCTGTGCGCCCCAGCCGTGTAACCCAAGGCCTCAGCGGATGTCTTCCTCGCAGGCATACCAAGAATGCCAGTCACCTTCCCAAGGCCTCCCCCCTCTGCTAGCACAGTAGCAGAGTTACACAGACATATGTTTTCATTTAAACAGTGAATCAGACTTGGAATCTGAAGAATCTGTTGCTCTCTTTCCCCCACCCACTAGGAGAAAGTACTTGGGGTATCACATGAAGAAATCGACTGAAACATCAGAAGACTCTGGCAGTCTGGAGGACTCACCGTCCAAGAGGGGTCCGGTGCCCATGGCTCTCAGCTCCAACCACAGGAGAAAATGCAAACAGGCCAGATGGAGCAGGGCGTTTCTCAAAGCCGGTGTTGTTTCTGGAACAACAGAAGGAGGCAGGAGAAGTCATGTCAGCTCAGCCTCCCGCTCATGGACTGGAGCCACCCGGCCTCTGGCATCCAGGCTTTCCTGGGCCTCCGCTGAGTGGAGGAGGAAAGCCAGAGACACGAGTGGTGGTGTTCCCTTCCAAGGTTCTCATCAGAACCCAGCCATCATCCTACCTCTGCTGGCCACTTGAGGAAGTGTGTCATTTGCTCACCTCCTAAGGGCAAATCATAAATTGTGCGTGTGCTCACTCTGGTTTCTATTCTGATTCGTGTTTTTTGTTTTTTTTTTTTTTTACAAATTACACTTGGAATGATCTAATGGTGAGATTCTTTCAAGCCTCTTCTTGTTAGAAGATTTAGCTCTAATTTGGGAAGCCACTATCATTTAGGCCTTTTGGACTCGCTGCTCTGGGAAAATTCTTTGGCAGCTTGGAAGTGACCACTTAGCAGAAAACAATTTCTGTTTCTCACCACCATCAGTTTTGTGACTTCTCTAAGGCTCTTGGACTTCTGTTGTGTTTTTGTGGTAGCATAATGATCAGTAGCTGGCAAAATAAGTATGTGGAAAGAGTATCTTATAGTTAAAATAAGTAGGAAAAAATGGTTCAAATGAGTTTACATACATGCCAGGAGTAGTACTTGGTACTTAGAACCATGCTCACTTACCAGTAGAGTACTATTTCAGGCTGCCCTCAGCTAAGCTGAACATTTTCTTCATCTTTCAAAACAGTCAGGATTGCTCTTCTGAAATGGAGACTTTTTTTTTTTTTTTTTTGCCTCCAGAGGTATCAATGGGGCTCTGAGCCGGTGGCCATTTTTCCTATTTTATTGGATAGAACAGAGAGAAATTGGGAGGGGAGGGGAGACAGAGAGATAGAGAGAGACACTTGCTGACTGCTTGTGAAGTGTCCATGCCACACCCCCGTGGGAGGTCCTTGCACTTTGTACTATGTGTGTTTAACTAGGTGCACCACCACCTGGCCCTCTGAAATGTAAGCTGTTCAGTGAGGTTTTTTAGAAGGTAAAATGTGGCCCATAATGAGTGTTTAAGACACATAACAATTTTGAAAACACTACCAGACTATACATTCTTAGAAATGTCTGGTTTCCTAGAGTCCGGCAATGTAGGCTTATGTAAAATGGGTTTTAACCTTTGATGAATAAACAGAGGAAAGAGGTCAGATGCATATTCAGTTTCAAAGACAAACCAGACCCACCTATCATCACATGCATCACGACCCTCCACAGCAGTGTTACTGCCCTCCCACTCTGCCAGGCCTGAGGGAACTTTGCTGTTCCAGATGAGACAGTCTTTTCCTACTCTGACCCAGCCATTCCTGTGTGGAGTCCTCCAAATCCACTGGGTTGTATTTTGATCAATGTTTTTCCTATGCAAAAATGCATTGTGACGTTTCCTGTAACCCAATATAATGAAACCTTGTACTTCTGAGTTTCTCTAACAATATTTTTTCCACATGGAGGGTACTTACCTGTCAGTCTTCTTTCCCTGTGCTTTCACTAAATATATTCTAAATCCCAGTCTTATCTTTGCAATTCACTTATACCTTGTTCTCCAGAGGTATTTGATAACCTTCCTGCTGTCTCAAGGGGGACTCCCTTAGGGAGAGAGTTCCTCATAAAGTATTTAATGTCACCCCAGAGACATTTACTTAATGGATGTATGACAGCCAGTCTTTTTGGAAATGGATTGCACTCCCTTGTAAACAAGCATTATGCCCAATTTAGTTTTGTATACTGTATGCTGTACTTTTGGTGCATCTGTGCAGAATCAGACTCCAGCCCCGCTGTTCTAACCTGTAAATCAGTTAAGACTACAATATGGTCCAAGGTACGTGTAATTTAAACGAATTCTCCAAGTGTTTCCAATCTACCGCAGGTTCCAGCCAATATTTAATCTTCAGCTTAAAACTGAGGGTAGGGGGTGAGAGACAAAATGTATTAACAGCAGTTCTCAAGGCAATGTATGTTAGGTAATGAAAGACAGGTCCCTGAGAGATGAGAAGCAGAGCAGAGCAAAGCTTCTGGAGGCCTTGAGTGCTAGAGGGAGTTTCCAGGCTATGTTGGAAGGTTAAGGATCCTAGTACACAGATCAGGAATTCCCCAGAGGAGAGTCAAGGAAGGTGCCCTTCCTGGATCCAGTCTAGGGCCTCAGTATGTGGGAGAACTCAGCTCAATTCTGGAGAGAGCCCCAGATCCCATAGGCAAAGCACTCAACCTCCCAGAACTGCCCTCCACTTCAGACCCAGCCACAATGGCCATCCACTCACTAGATCACTTGCTAGGGGCAAAATGAGGGTAAGACATGGATGTTACAGAATTGACTTGGAACTCTTGGACTGTTTGTTTTCAGCTCCAGCACTGACAGGGAAAAGGACACTTGAGGGAGGAGTAATTATGAGATAAGATATAGGCATGGCTTAGAAAGGAAGAAGTCAGAGCCTTAGAAAGTCTCACCAGGACAGGACCAATAAAAGAGTCAGGACATTTAAGTGGACCAATGAGAAGTTCATTTCAGGTCAACATATCAGAACCAAACTTTACCAGTCATTCCATCATCCTCACATGTGCCTGTACGTGTTTTTGTTTTCCTAAATAAAAGTACGTGATAGGACTGGGGAGACAGCATAACAGCTACGAAAAAAGACTCTCGCGCCTGAGGCTCCAAGGCTCAGGTTCAATTACCAACCACCATCATACACCCGAGCTTAACAGTGCTCTGGTCTCTTGTATCTTTCTCTCAGTATCTCTCTTGTATTAAAATAAAATATGAAAATTGCTTGAAAGTTACACAACGCCTGATCAGTCTCCACAATTCTGTGACGAACCAGATACTGTGTCTCGTTCCCCCACAACACTGATTTAGTACAAAGAATACAACTTGTGAACAAGCAGATGGGAGAGTTGCAGAAGGCAACTTATGGGGACAGGTATGGGGTTTCCATACTTACCTCCCTACAGAGCCCCATACCTCCAAATGTTCATCAGTCAGAAAGTTCCTGTCTCTCTAGCACACTCTGAGCAGCGCTCTGACCTCTTTTCTATGAAGTAGATCTTTAAAAGCAAAACAAATACTATTGGGAAAAAAAAGGGAATTCAGCATAATAGTTATGCAAAAAAAATTTTTTTTATGCTTGAGGTTCTGAAGTCCCAGGTTCAATCTCCAGCACTACCATCAGCCAGTGCTGAGCAGAGCTCTGGTCTCTTATCTTTCCTGTGTAACTCTTTTTTTTTTTTTTTTTTTGCCTCCAATTGCTGGAGCACTACAAATCCACCACTTCTGGTGGCCTTTTTATTATTATTATTTGATAGGAGAGAGAAACTGAGAGGGGAGGGTAGGCAGAGATATGGAGAAAAAGACAGACTCCTGCAGATCTGCTTCACCACTTGTGAGGCATCCCCCCCCATAGGTAGGAAGCCGGGGGTTAGAACCAGGATCTTTGTGCTTCATACTATGTGCGTTTAATCCAGTGCACCACTACCTGACCCCCTCCCATGTAACTCTTGTTAAAATAAAAATAAAGGGAGCACAGCAGGATTAAGCACAGGTGGCGCAAAGCACAAGGACTGGCATAAGGATCCTGGTTCAAGCCCCCAGCTCCCTACCTGCAAGGGAGTCGCTTCACAAGCAGTGAAGCAGGTCTACAGGTGTCTGTCTTTTTCTCCCCCTCTCTGTCTTCCCCTCCTCTCTCCATTTCTCTTTGTCCTATACAACATTGATGATATCAATAACAACAATAATAACTACAACAATAAAAAAACAAGGACAACAAAAGGGAATGAATAAATATAAAAAGAAGAAAAATTAAAAAAGGGAAGAAAAGCAGGGAAATGAGTCCAACCCAGAGAGATTAGATGAGGACGTTAAGAATATTGTAAATGTACTATGTTCAGTTTGCCAGCAATCATTCCAGTAACGACACTTATTTTTTCCAGTTTTATTATAAAAATCAACATTTCATTTGTTACAGCTCAGCTTATTGTAATAATCAAAATGGGGATTTATACAAGGTATTTTTTGTACAGTTTACAATTAAAGCACTTATTTTACAAAAAGGGGGAAGTGAATAGTGGACAAGGGCTGACCAAATGTTGGCCATTAAAATATAAATACATCCTTGCAAAGCACCAATGGTACCAAAGTCCATGAACAAGAAACACCAGCTGACTTTAAGACAATGACAAAGATTAAAGCTCAAGGAAAAAATTAAAAACACAAAGATAAACATCTGAAAGCAGCACCAGATCCTTCACTTGCAAATAAGGCGAGTCCAGCTTAAGCTTCCTGGTATCCTCTTCACTCTTTTAAAAAATGTCCCTCTCTAGCTCCAGGTCCTCCCCTGTGACACTAGACGTCATCAGAATTGTGCTCCTTTAATACATTTAGGCATGGGGATGCAGATATATTCCCACCTTGCTTACATGTGATTTAAAAAAAAAAAAAGGAGAGTGGACTGGTAAGCAAAAGCACACTGTAATTCTTTGGTGTTAATTTTGGGCAAACTCTAATGGGAAATCTAAAAGTTAGGTTTTTTCTTAGGGCTATACTCCATTTCTGAGTACAAGACATAACATAGTTTACAATTCTATCTGTAAAATCATTCGGATTCCCCTCCCCGCCCCCCAGCAGTTAGCCTCTGCATGTTTTAAGGATGCCTTATGAAAACAGAAAGTGCCAAGTTGACCTCAACTCAAAGAGGGTGATGGCACTCAATAATTCCCCTCAAAATCAACTAGATTAAATCATGAATCCATCTCCCTCTCCATTTTGGCACAGGGTTGTGATGCAAAGTTAAATGACTGTCCTCAGTATGTTGCTTCACGATACTCACAATTTACAACTGTTTTAAAACATAAATATCAAATGTTATGCTTGAAACCCAAAAAAGACCCTAAAAAACCCTAAAGACCTCAAGACTTTCACAAGCTAAAATCCCAGAAGTTAGAAACTATACACGTTACAATGCTTTCTAAATTCATCTTTTAAGTCCTGGTTCATTTTAACCTTGGGGTGAGGAAAGGAATACCAAATAAAACTAAATTTCTTGAGTGGGAATTCTCCAAACACACTTTAAACATCTAGTTATAAACTTCATGACTTGGTCCCCATCTACATGAAGTGTACAGTCCCAGTTGCCCACCAGCTGATGATCACGCACTCACAGCCACATTTGCCACCACACCGACTCCAGCACTGCATTTATTAGTCAGGACAGAGGTGATCTGTGGAAAGCCGTTTTGCTAAATTTTGCTAGATGTTTACTGATAACTATCATGCAGGTTTTGAGGCATGCAGATCAATGCAGTGGCAAGTTTCTTCCCTTTAAGAAATAAAGCCATTTTTACAGCTACAATTCTAAGAATCTAATCTGAGCACAGGATTAGCTAGGGAAACAGCAGCACATCTACTTCAGAGAAGCAGGCTTGCTATGGGCAAGCCTTTCTGGTACCGCAAGTAAACAGTCTGTACCGTGATACTGGTATGAGGTCACGTAATAAACACAGCTCATTAACAGGTTAAGAAGGCTGCAGCTCCAAACCCAAGCTTCAAGTCTTCTTCATAATAACGAGACTCCCCCTCCCTCTCCCCAAATAATTGATACCTAGTATAGATAGTGGCTCTTTTTAAATATATTTGATTTATAAAGGTTGTTCTCAAACTTATTATAGTCAGGAAAAAAGCATTTCTGTTTTTAAAAAAATTATAGCTTTCTGTTAAAAATAGACAACATCTGCCAGGACAAGAAAGTGTCAAAAGTACAGTAAAACTTTATGAGAGGGGATGGGTGGTGGCACACCAGGTAGAGTGTACATGGTACCATGTACAAGGACCAGGCTCAAGGCCCCAGTCCTCACCTCCAGGGAGGGAAGCTTCATGAGTGGTGGAACAGCGTTATAGGTGTTTCTCCTCTGTTTTTCTCTCTCATTCTCTATCAAAGAATAGGGGAAAGGAAGGTCACTAGGAGCAGTTGAGTTGTTGTGCAGGCACTGAGCCTATGATAACCCTGCTGGCAAATAATAGTAATAATAATAAAAACACCTTGGAGCACCATTCAGAAAATCAAGGTGCTGCAGGAGCCAAGTTCAAAGTTATTAAATTTCAGAGTTACAATAGAACTACTTCAATGTGGAATAGTTTCTATGATTACACACATTTATGTGATGCTCAACTTGATTTCTCAGGTCATCTTAATCACATCAGTAAACAGTCAGACTTCAAGGCATATGTTCAAAATAAGTAGTATTTAAGGAATCTAATGGAACTTTACTACCTCCCCACAAATAATGCTATCTACACCAAATTTAAAACTTTTGCTCCTTACCCATCTACTTTGTGCATTTATGTTAATGTTTCGTCCTTAGTTTTTTCCAACTCTTTTTCCACTCTCATCAGCATAGTTTACTTAAGCTTAAGTGTCCATGTAAACTGAGGAACAATGCAGCTTTCCCAAACGTTGACAATTTTGGTACTCAAAAGTACTGCTCAGAATGTAAAGACTCAACTAAAAGAGGATTCTGAGATTAAGCTGAACTGCCTTCAAAGAATTTCAAACAAATTGGCACACAGATTAGTATTTTGCAAGAAGAGGCCATTGCCATCACAGTACAAGCACTTGGACTGAGATATAACAAGGCGATATTCTTCTTAGTTCATTTATAGTGCAAGTTCCCACATGGGAAGCCCAACAGATAAAGATGCACATTAAAAAATGTAAACACATAGAATTCTCAAATTCTAATCAATACCCAGTTATTGCTAACCTTTCCATCTCCATTTATGTTCATGTGCCCAGGTGTCACAGAATGTTAACTACAATGTCCACTCTCTGTTAGACTAGGAACACTTGATTCTAGCAACAAGAAGAAATAACATTTGTCTGACTGAAATACAAGACACAGACGGTTTACCAATTATTCATATGTGAAATCAAGTGCACCTGATTCATACAAGTTGTCCCCCAACAATCTAAGAATTAATCAGAAACCCCATTTTCTCTTGAAAAAGTTTACTCGGCTATTTTTTTTTTTTAGTTCTTAAAAAATGTACTTCCCCCCTGCTAAAAACTGAATATTTTCTTCTGTTTTCTCTTGGGCCTTAAAATCCAAAGAGGTCTCAGCCAGATGGGATACAATACCACAACAAAACTAAAGACATTCAGTAGCTGACTGACACCTGCTAAGGTGAAAACACATTTAAAAACACCTGCTAAGTTTAAAAACACATTTGGCTGTGGCAGAGGAGTGCTAGAAACATGTAAAAAGTGGAGAATTCCTTTCTGGCAGCAGCACTGGCTAGCATCAGTCCACAGGCCAGCCCAAAGAGCTGAAACAGCAGCAGCCTTAGTACCTGAAGATGCAGCAAGTCGACTGATGACAAAACCCTTCCTCTATTCCTCTGCCCAGGTGTGACAGCTTACAAGTGACTACTTGCATTCTCCTCGAATCCACAGTTAAGTTTGGTTAAATCATCTTATTCCATGATAGGATAACAGAGAACACAAACAAGTCTACGAGGTGATTCTAAGAGTTTGTGGATAGTCTACAAACAACCTAACATTCACAGTGGGTAACAGGAAGAGGTTAAACTCATGTCACACATTAGAAGAGGTATGTATGCAGAGATCATTCTGAGGGAAATTGGCCAAGAACATGAAAATGTCAAAAAGAGTTAATAGAGGGAAAAAATCTAATGATTACAAAAATATCTCTTTAAATAGATTGTCTCTAGTGAGAACATATGTAAATGTTTTACTAGAAAAAATACATGTCTAAGTGATTTCATATTGTGATATTATATATGCTGAAAGTACTGCAAGGATATATGATTGGTTCACAACAAAAACAATGGTTAAACTTGTCATTCTTTAGCACTGTCTATATGTGTGGTAAAATGGCATTTCACTGAGCAGTAAAACAATCTCGGAAGTAAAGGGGGAAGAAGTAAAATATCTCTCTCTTGATTACTGTGCAGAGATAGCAGTCAAACTGAAGAGCTAAGCCTACTGGGGAATGGTGCTGGTAGAAATATTCAAATGAAAATTTAGAAAATTCCATTCAATCAATCCTCAAATTAAAAAAAAAAAATCCTTTTGGGGCAAGGTGTGATTTCTAAGGTAGGGGCAGAAGACTTGCACAAATAGGCCCACAGCACCTTCTAGACAGCTGATCGAGTCTGACAGGAGCAACACTCAGGATGGAGTTTACAAACATCAATTTTTCTCACTAGAATTGTTGGGACTCTTAGAAAAGAAAGCCATGTCTGAAGTGTTAATTCCTTTTGTGACTTAAACATACCGGCCCTCAAGTGTTAAATTAACATGAAGGCTATTTGGCTACTTCCAATAACTATGTTTGCTGCTCTGAGATGGATTTAACTTTTATTATTATTATTATTATTCCTCTCTCTCTCTTTTGGTATTAACAAATGCCAGATATTCCTGGTTAGTGATGCCTCTATCATTCCTGTTTTCTTTGTACTCAGTTACTTCACTGGGTTTAAGGCATGCTTTGTGTATTTAAGTTTGCAAAAATAAAACTTTTAGTACAAATTTATTTTCATACAAATTTTATGGCACAAGCAGCAAATTGCTGTTTTAAGAAAATATAAATATCCTTTTCTTCTGTACAAATATCTCCAGTATTCCCTACCCCATTTATAATCTTTAACTGTACATGGTCTGCCTCATCCTTCTCTAGTATCTCCCTCCCCCCCTCCAGGTCTCAACCACATTTGTATTTACACGATGGCGTTGGAGGCAGTCAGAGGAGGAGGGCCCCTCCTCAGGAGGAGTCTGTGCAGGGTGAGGGTGGCGGTGGGTAGAGGTGATGAGAGTAGCTCCGCTCTGTGTATGGAGAAGGTGGGCAGCTTTCATAGTTCTCTTCTGCAGACAAATATTGGCTTCGGGGTGTGGGAGGTGGGGGCACAGGCTCTGAGTCATAGTTCAAGTCACTGGTGTAGCCCTTGGCTGTCGCCACTGAGGTCATTCTCCGGCTGGGAGCATAGTCACTGTCACAAACGTCTGTGCTGCAGGGAGTGGTGGGGGGTGCAAAGTGTCGGTAGCTGTACGGTCTGTAGCTGGTGGAGGGGACAAAAAAGAGAAGCAGGGTGAGTTTTATATAGAGAAGTGCTTTTCCTATCAGAACAGAGAGTAATCTGCGACAGTTATTTCTGTAGTATGCCTAGTTTTTTTTTTTTTTTAATTATTTATTTATGAGAAAGATAGGAGGAGAGAGAAAGAACCAGACATCACTCTGGCACATGTGCTGCCGGGGATCGAACTCGGGACCTCATGCTTGAGAGTCCAAAGCTTTAACACCTCGCCACCTTCCGGACCACAGTATGCCTAGTTTTAAAAAAAGTCACCGGAGAGGACCCTACTAGTGAAAACAAGAGATGACTCAAGAGTGCTGTCTTTTCTAACTTCTATCATTTCTCTCTATCATTTATATTTTAAACATGGTAAAGTTGATTTTGGTTCAAATTTATTTCAACTAAGACTTATACAATGCTTCCTCATTAAGTAAAGTGACTATAGAAGAGGGACAGTATTAGGGCAAAACTGAAAAAAAAAACAAAACACCAAAAGACAATAAATATTCCAGGAAACCAGTCACATGAAACCACTGAGGGTTTGCCTCAGAAGACCAAAAGTGATACAACCTGCTCCACTGGTTCTCAAAGTTTTCCTTTTTTATTGTCAATATTGACATGATGTCATAGTTATTTTTTATGTCCTATCTTTCCATCCAATTAGATGTCAGGACTTGGTGATATTTCTTAGCTTACCATTATAAAGGCTTGATACTTCCATTTTGACAGGAAAAAAAAGAAACAGAAATAACAAAACTCCTGTAAGGTCACTTTTAGACAAAACCCTCAACACATGATAGTAAGTTTGACACAAGAAAACAAAACAAAAAGACAGAAGTGGTCTTAATCTGAGACATGGATGATGATTAAATGAGGAATACTGTTAATTTGATTATGACTACTTTAATCAGTGCTTTCTTAAATTTAAATAAATTCTAAAATAGAAATTAGGCCTTTCCTTATCTTTCAATTTTGAGGCTTTTTCTTTATCTGCTTAAGCTTTTCCTAAAACAAGTCTGAGAAAGTAAGTTTACAGTAAAACAAGCAATCAACTCAAAGTCAAGTCTATCTCAAATAGTCTTAACTATAAACTAAAATGAGAATTCTGCATAGTAAGATACTATAAACAGTTTCCGCTTGATTTCTACACATCAATAAGGTTATGCCAAGGTAATCTGCCTGGAATGCTAGGAAACACCTTATTATCTTGAAGCTAAAAGGCACCTGACAGATAGCAATAAACAGTGGGCACTAAGTGGTTAGATTTAAGTTGACTTTCTGCTGGCCTTTCAAGTAAGATGGAAGAGTAAGGATGATACACTAGCAATTAACCCGCTCAATATACTCCATAGATTCACAAATCAGCACAGAGGTGTAATTTCCTCCTCTCTGACTTATAAACATACTTCATTTATTCTAGTGAGTCATGATTTAGTCTGTGTAACTATGTATGCAATCTTTCACTTCAGATCATAATAACATGTGTAAGCAAATACTAAATTTAAGCTTCTAACTGGGTGCTCTTAACACTTCTGCAGCACTAACTAGGCTCTCCCAACAATCTATACTTGACCTCCATCATTCAGTCATGGCTCCACGAAGTCACAACTAGAATCTGCTTTGCGTCTCACAAATGCCTTAATTTCTACTAGAGGAAGGTATGCATTACCTGTAGGACCTGTGAGTGGAAGGACTATTTGAAGAGTAACCAAACTCCATAGTGTAGTGTGATCGCTCGGTGGCTGGGGATGGCGGAGGGTTCAAAATCTAAAAAGGAAAAACAAGAAAAATATTAAATAACTCTAGTTTAGTCCCCAGACAGAAGCAATCAATTTTCTTTCAGTGATGTTTCCTTAATCACTGTGCATATCCTTTTCCTACTAACACAATACTCTTGTCTTAAGAACTGACCTTAAGTATTACTTGAGGGCTGTGGCTCTCCACTCCTTCAGATAATTTCACAAGGGTTAAACAGTCCAAGGCAGTGAAAGGGAAATCTATAATGTACAAGACACTGGCTCAAGTTTAACATAGTCGGATTCTGACTGACTGACTGACTGACTGATCTTGGCTACGTCTGGGGCTTTACCACCCCAGGCTAATTTTTTCAGGTAAAGACACAGCAGGTAAAAGAAACCACAGCTGTTTCCTTCAATGGGGTGGAGGCCCAGCAAAAACCTGAGCTGCACAAGACAAAACAGTGAGCTACTTTGCCAGCCCAATTTTTTTAAAATTATATTTTAATTATTAAGGTTTAGAACCCCAGAGGTATATGTTCAGTGGTTCTATTTTAACCTGGAATATGAACTTAATTTTAAGTCTTTTTTTTTTTTAAGCCTCCAGGGTTATCGCTGGGACTCAGTGCCTGCACTACAAATCCACTGCTCCTGGAGACTTTTTCCTTTTGTTGTCCCTATTGTTTATCATTATTGTTATTGCTATCGTTGTTGTTGGACAGGTCAGAGAGAATTTTGAGAGAGGAGAGTAAGACAGATGTAAGGAGGAGAGTAAGACATCTGTAGACCTGCTTTACTGATTGTGAAGTGACCCCCCTGCAGGTGGGGAGCCGGGAGCTTGAACTAGGATCTTTACACCGGTTCTTGTGCTTCACGCCATGTGCGCTTAACCCTCTGTGCCACTGCACAGGCCCCAAATTTTAAATATTTCAAAATATAATAGTCATTAACTTAAATAAAGATTTCTTTTTTTTTTTTTTTTTTTGCCTCCAGGGTTATTGCTGGGGCTCAGGCTCAGTGCCCGCACCATGAATCCACTGCTCCTGGAGGCCTCCCCCCCCCCTTTGTTGTCCTTGTAGCTTTGTTATGGTTATTATTGTTGTTGTTGATGTCGTTTGTTGTTGGTAAAGAAAGATTTCTAAGTACTAGTATGGTGGTAGTAAATCCCATTTTGAGCTTTATGTGCCTAAATTTTCAAATTAAAAAGTGCTTTTTTTCTTTTGGCCACCATGCATATTATTGCTGGGACTCCAAGGCAGATTTTTTTTTTTTTTAAATCTTAGTTGATAATACATAGCCAGAGAAAGACATACAGAGAGGTGAGACACCACAACACAGCCACACTATTCACGAAGCATTCTCAGTACAGGTACTCCCATGGGGCTTGAACCTGGGTTCTTGAACATGGCAAAGTATGTGCTCTGCTAGGCAAGCCATCTCCCAACTCGAGAAAAAGTTTTTGTTTTTTTTTAACCATCACTGAGTAGCCACAGTTAGATGAATTAAAGAGTCCTAATTATCATTTTTTATTTTTAAAGAATTTATTTATTTATGAAAAATATAGGCAGAGAGAGAAAGAACCAGGCATCACTCTGGTACATGTGCTGCCAGGGATTGAACTCAGGACCTCATGGTTGAGAATCCAGTGCTTTATCCACTGTGCCACCTCCCAGACCACAAGAGTCCTAATTATCTTAGCATTCAAAATGAAATAAAGGGAAACAGACTTACTGCAGGAAAGTAAGTGCCTTTGGTGCTTGAAGAACTACTTGATGATGCTCCTGTGACATGTGCTCGATCATAAGGAGGTCCACTGCTTCCTCCCATGATGCTGAGAGAGCTGATCATTGATTTACCTCGAGACATTCCTAAGACAGATGATATATACTGAGGATGAATAGAGTTTATAAAAATGTATGACATCATTTTACTCAACACCAGGACTGTACATGTCAGAAGTCAAATAGTTTTGCTTTGAAATAGTTTATCGTTTTCTAACAATAATTGAAAGAAAACACTTTAAAAGAGAAGAGAACATTTCCATTGAGAGCTGGCCTGCACTGAAGTCAAGAACATCCACCCACTCCCAAGTCCCAATCCTAGGATGGAAGCAAAACTCTTCAGAATGAAAGATGCCCCCCACCCCCACCTTCTTCCAATTCTTAGAGGTCTTGAGCAAGCAGGAATTTGAAGAGTGGAGGTTGTGAAGCAGGGCATTGGATGTAAATGTTATAGTCACAACCACCAAAGCTAAAGAGAAGAAATTCTATTTTTTCCAAGTGACTTCCCAGATCCCAAACTAACTGAAAATAGGTATGGCAATAGGAATCACTACGAGCTTAAACTAAGAGCTTAAGTATGGTGGTTTGCTAGGTGTATATCTGAAGCAAGTTCTTATTTTCATGGGACTTTTGCCTAATACTCCATTTTCCATTTCATTTTTTTTTCCCTCCAGGGTTATTGCTAGGGATCAGTGCCTGCAAAAATGGTGAGCAGGTCTGCAGGTATCTATCTTTCCCTCCCTGTCTTCCCCTCCTCTCTGTCCTGAAGCGAACGTCCTACAGGTAGGGAGCTGGGGGCTCGAACCAGGATCCTTACACCTGTCCTTGTGCTTCATGCCATGTGCATTTAAACCAATGTGCTACCGCCTGGCCCCTCTCCATTATTATTTTTTTTTGCCTCCAGGGTTACTGCTGGGGCTTGGTGCCTGCACTACTAATCTATTGCTCCTGAAGGCCATTTCCTCCCATTTTGTTTCCCTTGTTGTAGTTGTTATAGCTGTTGTCGTTTTTGGGTAGGAAAGAGAAATCAAGAGAGGATGGGAAGACAGAGAGGAGGAGAGAAAGATAGAAACCTGCAGACCTGCTTCACCACTGCAAAGTGACCCCCCTGCAGATGGGGAGCTGGGGGCTCGAACCGGGATCCTTATGCCGGCTCTTGTGCTTTGTGCCATGTGCGTTTAACCCACTGCACTATCACCCAGCCCCCGGTACATTTCATTTTTTATAAACCCCTTTGGAAAGAAAGGGGGGGATGCATTCCTTACATAGCAATATTGTCTACCTAGGTACAGAATTGGCTAACTGGCTATGCCTAAACAAGCTCTCAGCCCAGTGTCATTTTAGGAAAAAGCCTGAGACAGTATTTCCCTTCCTGTTAGTATTCAGCTATTTCTAAACATCTGTTTACTAAAGGGTCATCTTAATCTTTTTTTTCTGGTCTCCATACTGAGGGACCATGGTAGTGAAAACTCAGTAACTTGTGGTTAATTATTTTCAGCAACTGATTAGCTGATTCATCTTCAGAGAGCATATGCAGAAGTGCAGCTAGGAGGTCCTAGTCAGGGAGCCCTGAGAAAAACAGACATGTTTGGGAAAACAGACATGATGGGCCTAGACTTCAAATAAATCCCTCTCCACTGTTACAGGTGATCTCTATCAGGAACAACTAAACAGACCCCTCTGTGGGCCCCCAAAGGACCTTGCCGTCAACTTGGATCAACAATGGTAGAGAATGTCCCATCCTCCGAAGGGAGGCTGGACAACATACTCTATCCTCCACCTGAGAAAGATGGGTCCTGAAATTGGGGCAGCTTGGAATGTTCCTACTCATGACCATAGAATGTGAGCTCAGATCTACAGGGATGCAGAGGTCACATAGGCTCCTAAGCTGAATATGGGCCCCAGACCAGATCAAATCGATGGGGTTTACAGTCAACAATATTTGTACACCTTTCCCATATTAGGGAGCTACTTTCTTCCCTGATGCAGCTTTCTGGTCCTTTTTCCAACCATTACATCATCTATCTCCCCAGACAATAACTTGGGTCCACCTGCATATCAGATTTCAGGCTCAGGGAAAAACAAACAAACAAAACCACTAGTACAGTCACGGGCCCTTTGGAATATAATTAAAACAGGCCTACTAACTATCTACAAAACGGAGACCACCAAATATTCATCTGCACTACTACAGCCTTTAGGTTCATGATTAGTCAAAAATTTGTTTGGCTTTGTATGTTAACTCTTCTTTCAGCCACCAGGTTCCAGATGCTACTGTGATGCTAACCATACTTCCCTGGGCAGATTATCCCACCAGTTGTGTCCTGGAGCCCCACTTCCCCAGAGCCCCACCCCACCAGGGAAAGAGAGGCGCAGACTGGGAGTATGGATCAAACTATCAACACCCATTTTCAGCAGTGAAGCAATTACAGAAGCCAGCCCTTCCACCTTCTGCACTCCATAATGTCCCTTGGTCCACACTCCCAGAGGGATAAAGAATAAGAAAACTATCAGGGAAGGGGATAGGATACAGAGTTCTTTTTTTTTTTTTCTTTCTTTCCTCCTCCAGGGTTATTGCTGGGCTCGGTGCCTGCACCATGAATCCACCGCTCCTGGAGGCCATTTTTCCCCCCTTTGTTGCCCTTGTTGTAGCTTCGTTGTGGTTATTATTATTGCCCTTGTTGACGCAATTCGTTGTTGGATAGGACAGAGAGAAATGGAGAGAGGAGGGGAAGACAGAGAGGGGGAGAGAAAGATAAGACACCTGCAGACCTGCTTCACAGCCTGTGAAGCGACTCCCCTGCAGGTGGGGAGCTGGGGGCTCGAACCGGGATCCTTACGCCGGTCCCTGCGCTTTGCGCCACATGCGCTTAACCCACTGCACCACCGCCCGACCCCCAAGGGATACAGAGTTCTGGTGGTGGTAATTGTGTGGAGTTGTACCCCTCTCATCCTATGGTTTTTGTCAGTGTTTCCTTTTTATAAATAAAAATTATATATATATATATATATACACACACACACACACACACACAAACACACAGAAGTGCAGCTAGAAGGGTCAATAGCTTGTAAACATATTTGCTTTATATCTTTAGCAATTCCATTAAACCATATCTAAAGTCTAAGAGAAGGGACTAAAAATAGACAACACCTGTTCTCATATTTTAAACTCAAGAGTAGTCTAAATTGATGTAGACTCCACGTTATACTTTGTTTCCATAATGAAAAGTTGGTAACTTTGTCAACACTTGATTCAGATCTTAACTCACCTGGAAGAGACCCTGACAATGAACTTGGGTGTGGCACATAACCCAGGGGCACAGAAGCTGGCCCGTGAACTACATAGTCATTAGTCATGGTTTCCCCATCTCCCTTCATACGTGGACACAACATCCTCTGGCAGATAAAATATATGGTTCCAGACACAAAAATGGTGACGATCACTCCAATAACAGAACCGACTGTATTGGTGGCCTGTGGTGCCGGCTCCTCAGTTGGATCTAAAATGGAGAATGTAATACAGTTATGTAATGTGGAATATTATATATCACTAAAAACAACTTCAGATTCAAAACAGCAATCAGAAAGAAGCTTTCTACTAGAATATGAAGCTAATGTTAACTCATCAACTCTTGTTTTGTTTTATAAATACATCTGTGTTATGCTCTATGGCTACATGAATAAATCTCATCATAGGGGATCAACAGGAACTGTCCTTAGGTGAAAACTAAAAATGTATTTGGAAGTATAATTATAAATTAATAGAAAGAGACGTTAAGTGAATTATACACTTAAACACTACTGATCTCATCATGTACATATGCTTCATTCTATCTATCATAGTCAGCAAGATTATTCTGAAATTGCAGGTATAACTTTAGGGTCAGAAAGATGCACCTAGTTATCAGTTGTTTTTGCCTCCAATGGCAAAGAAATCAAAAGCAGATATGAGCTTGTTTTTAAGTTTGAAAGCCAGCATTTATATCTGGTGGAGAGAAGTGAGAAGCTAGAGGTGAACACAGAGAGATAAAGAATAGGAAAGCTTCCAATGGAGGGGATGAGACACTGAACTCTGGTGGTGGGAACTATATGGAATTATATCCATATATAAAGTATCCCTATTATCTTACAATCTTTATCATTATTAAATCACTAATCAATTTTTTTAAATGAGGTCTATCTAAATTCTATTAAATCAGTTCTGACAGTAAGCCTATCTTATGGTGAATTCTATTCACAATTAAATTGATCAATTTGAAATATTATTTTATGTTAGGGCATTATTTGTTACAGACCTTGAAGAAACTACAAACTATTCAGCACAGGATCTCTAGAACAAGGGGGGAGGGGAGTGCTGGCCCAAGTATCCTCGAGTAGTATTGTACAGAAGCTCTTAAAGTCATCCTTTTTTTTTTTTTTGCCTCCAGGGTTATTGCTGGGGCTCAGTGCTGGCACTATGAATCCACTGCTCCTGGGGAGCATTCTTTCCATTTAATTGGATAGGACAGAGAGAAATTGAGAGAGATGGGGAGATAGAAAGAGAAATACCTGCGTATCTGCTTTACCACTTGTGAAGCAACCCCCCTGCAAGTAGGGAGCCTGGGGCTCGAACCAGGATCCTTGCACTTCATCCTCTGTGTGCTTTACCCAGTGTGCCACCGCCCAGCCTCCCTCTCTTAAACAACAGAAGCTCTTAAAGAAAAAATGTATGGCTGGTAAACATGGACTAATATTCAGAAACACTTTAGACCGCTGATTTCTGTTTTATCTTTGACATTTCCTAACTGTAGCTTTAGTAAAACAGTATCACACACAGTCTTACACACTTTAAAGTTGTACAGCAATATCTAATCTTTTCTAATGTTCTGTTAAATGCTTTGGAAAAGATTTCTGTGTGTAAGAAAACTGTTGTCATTAAGAAATAACTGAAAGCAAAACAAAATAAGCAATCAAACAAACAAAAAATGCAAGTAAGCAGCTTAATACTAAAACATGTTTCTCAATAAGAAAATACTGATTATAAATGAACTTCACACGTAAAACACTTTTTTAAAATTCTCCCTTAAGAGAAATATACAAGGTCAACACAACTTACAACAATCCAGCTCATCTGATTTGTCACTGCAATCCACATTATGATCACATTTCTTGTGTTTTCCGATGCACTGACCACTGGCACAGCGAAACTGATCTATTAAACAAAGCACTGGAGGAAAAACAAACAGGTTTCTGACTCTTATTATGCTATAAAGTCAAATCTGGCAATAGTCAGAAAGTTCTTTCTGGATGTAAATAAACAGCATTTAGATATAACTTCAAAAATTAGGGATTTTTCATTGATCAAAAGAAACAAAAACCAAAAAACTCCACCAGGAGTTCACTGGAAACTAGGATTTTCTTTCACATACGAAAGATCTAACCTCTTGGCCTCTCTTCCCAATTTGCAATATTGAGTAATGTATAATTTTATGTATTAAGTAAATGAGAGCAAGGATTTGGAAAGTGCTACTGTATTTAGGCATAATGGAGTCAAATGAACTTGAAAAATTCCCAGTCTACTGCTGAGTGAAAGCAACAGCCTGAATTTCAGACATCTCAGTGGAAGAAGAGAAGGACACAACCAGGCCCTAGGAACTGATGGTACCTTCACAGTTCTTCTCATCTGATTTATCCTGGCAGTTTGCATCACCATTGCATCGGAGGGCACCATCAATACACTGCCCACTGGTGCACTGGAACTGGGACTCTGAACAGACAGGACAGTTGAGCTCATCACTGTGGTCCTCGCACTCAGTAAACCCATCACAGCGCCACGCTACAGGGATACAGTCAATTTCCCCTGTGAAACAAGTAAATTGCTGTGGAGAACATGTTGGGGGCTCTGCAAATAAATGGATAGAAGAGGCAAAAAAAAAAAAAAGATGAAAAACCAACAGGCACACAAGAGGAACAAACACATCTAGGTTGAAGCTCACTTAGTAACATAATATAAAACAATTTAATAGAACAGTCACACCTAATCAGACAAATGCAATTTCTGTGCCACTTTGTTTAACTTTACTAATGTGCAAAACTATAATTTAAGTAAGTTCTTTTATACATGAAACCCACTGTAATCTCACATAAGATGTAAGATAATCACTTTAATCTTCAACTTCCAAATACTGTAAGGTAAGGCTAGAATTCATGAATGTTCTAGTTCTGAGATTCTCTCAAGAGTGATCACCAAGCCCCTGGGGGTCCTGAGACCTCTTTTAGGTCAAGACCATTATTCTGTAGTAATGCTAAGGGGCACTACATTTGCACTGATCTTGCAAAAGGTTTGTGTGTAAAACTGATGACAGCTTTACAGACTCAAGGCAACAGCAGCAAACTGTACTGTCATAGTATACTACACACACAGCAGCAACATAGTTTTTTAAAAGGTCTGTAAAAATACTGATATTTAGGGCCCAGCTGGTGGCACACCTGGTTAAGTACACACATTACCATGCACAAGGACCTGTGTTCAAGCCCCTGGTCCCCCCCTGCAGAGGGAAAGCTTCACCAGTGGTGAAGGAGGTCTGCAGGTGTCAATCTTTCTCTCTCTATCTCCCCCTACCCTCTCAATTTCTCTGTCTCTATCCAATAATAAAATAAAATATTAAAAAATATTGACATTTAAGTATCAGCTCCCTTTGATTACTTGTCTCTCCAATATTCTATTTGACAAGTATGATGCTTTCTCAGGGGAAAGAAACACTTTGAGCTGTAAACTAAAACCAAAATGGGACAGTTTTTAATCTGTTAACAGCTGATAACTACATTTACACCAGGCCATGACAGAATTATTATTTTTTAATATTTATTTATTCCCTTTGTTGCCCTTTTCTATTGTTATAGTTATTATTATTGTTATTGATGTTGCTGTGGATAGGACAGAGAAATGAGGGGAAGACGGGAAAAAAGAGACAGACACCAGCAGACCTGCTACAACGCTTGTGAAGCGACCCCTCTGCAGGTGGGGAACCGAGGGGCTCAAACCGGAATCCTTCATAGATAATTTTTGTTTGCTTTTTTTTTTTTAACAGAAAGAAACAGATGACATCAAGGGAAGGAACCAACCACACTACCAAAGCTCCCTCCAGTGCAGTGGGGCTGGGTTCAAACCTGAGTCATGTGGCAAACTCTGTGCACTGTCCACGAGCTATTTTGTTGATCCAAGGGTATTTTTCTTAATGACTCTGTGTTTACATTTGGGTATTACATTGCACTACTGTATCAATTTACTGAAATGTACTGACTACTCCTTTAGCACATATATTAAAAATAATCACATGTGTAGAATGTATTTTGAAAAAGCCATTTTTTAAAGGAAGGTAATCTTCTTCTTCTAGCGTTTGCCAAGGAAGGTAATATCTTTGATTCAGTCATTTTAAAGATCAACTTAGTCATTTTCATTAGAGAAAGAGATAAACTCAGCTGTGTAAGTCTAGTGTATGGCCAGTACAATACCCTGCCCAGTCCTAATTTAGATCTATGTTATTACAGATGTTTTTCTAGAATGTGCCCTATTACAGTAAGTCCAGCACTGAATATGAAAATACCTGGTATTTTTCAACTGTAGTAAAGCACATGCAAGACAAATTTAACATCTGAATCATTTAAAAGCATACATGTGGCATTAAATACATTCATGATGTTAGGAAAAGCTTGGGGGGGGGGTAGGATGTAAGTACCAAAGACAGATGTTTACTGTGCAACATCTGATCTTCCCAAGCAAATGTCTATTCTACCCTAAAGGTCTTCAGATCTCCTACAGCCCCACCAGAGTGTCTTGCAGCTGCTACACAATACATGCCACTTCCCCCACCCCCCAAAAAGCTTAAAGTAGAGAGTAGGGCACCAAAGTAAAAACCTTGTGGTGAGGGGGAGGGTGGACATTCGGCTTCCCCGGGCGGGGGTGGGGGGTGGGGTTGGACACAATCTTTTGGTGGTGGGAATGGTGTTTATGTATACTCCTATTAAACTGTAGTCATATAAACCACTATTTAATTAATATGAGAGGGGAAAATTGATCATATGTCTCGAACATTTTGAAAACAGTCTTTTTAATACATAGGCTGAGTCTTTAATATGCTGACTCTCTCAAAAGTCTAGACTAAGTAGAACAGAAGCAACTGGTGGCACAGCTATATACAAGATGCTAGGTATTATATAGCAAACCCTAACAAAGGGACTTTTCAAAGTTAACCCAATTACCAAATAATCTGATGATAACAGTAACTATCCATTGTCTTCTTGAACCCTAAGACAGCAAGAACCTCACATTTCCACAATAGAGCCTATATTTCCCCCAGTCCTAAAACCTTAGGGTGGGACCCACTTTCCTGCATGCTTCTTTCAATCCATATCAAATAATATTGCATCCACCGATCGCAACCTAATCAACGCAACGAGTGCCACCCCAGCATGCTTCACTTCAGACTGTCCAGAGACTTCAGGTGTGGAATGACAACCCTTCAACTTCATCACTCAGGTGAAACCTTTCCTTTCATAGTATTCTCTAATTCCATTCCAGGTGTTCCAATCCCCAATAAAGTCCCCAAACCTAGATATAGACCAGGTCCCCTGAGATAGAGCATATGTTCACACGTGTCCATAAACCAGGACAAAATATATAGTCTGAAGTGAGTACCCCCAACACTTCATCTGCACTATTCCAACCTTTAGGTCCATGATTGTTCAACAATTTGTTTGGCTTTGAATGTTAACTCTCTTTTCAGCCACCAGGTTCCAGATGCCACATGACGCTGAGCAGACTTTCTTGGACTGATGACCCCACCAATGTGTCCTGGAGCCCTGCTTCCCCAGAGCCCCACCCTACTAGGGAAAGAGAGAGGCAGACTGGGAGTATGGATCGGCCAGTCAACGCCCATGTTCAGCAGGGAAGAAATTACAGAAGCCAGACCTCCCACCTTCTGCAACCCACAATGACCCTGTGTCCATGCTCCCAGAGGGATAGAGAATGGGAAAGCTATCAGGGGAGGGGATGGGATATGCAGGTCAGGTGGTGGGAATTGTGTGGCGTTTTAAGCCTCCTATCCTATGGTTTTGTTAATATCTTCTTTCTTAAATAAATAAAAAAAAGGAAAAAAAGAAAAACTTAAAAAAAGGCTTAAAGTTATAAGCAAGGAATATTCATTGTGACTATAGTAGAAAACATTGTTTTCTCCACTTGAGCCCAATTTAGATAGTTTCACATAAGCTTATGATCGTAATATTCAGTAGTTAGATAAATTCAGCTACTTTACATAATACCTTTTCTGTCACCAGAAATTCGATATTTAGGGGCCTGGTTAGGTACACACATTACACTGTTTAAGGTCCTAGGTTCCAGCCCCTGGGCCCCATCTGCAGAGGGTAGGTTTCACAAGTGCTGAAGCATCGCTATGGGTGTCTTTTTTTCTCCCTTTCTATCTACCCTTCCCTTCTCAATTTTTCTATCTCTAACCAATAATAAATAAATAAAAATGTCAAAAAATAAATTAAATAAATAAGAAAAAAGAAATTATAGATATTTTTGCTTTTTATTTATTTTAGACAGAGACAGAGAAAATGAGAGATAAAGAGATACCTGCAGCACCGCTTCACTACTTGTGAAGCCCCCGTCACAGGTGGGGGCTTGAACCCAGATCCCAATGCATTGTAGCACATGTGCTCTTGCAGGTGTGCCACCACCTGGCCCTAGAGGGTCTGACTGTCATTCTAGTTGGCAGTCTATTACCTTTAGTTGCATGAATTTAGAATAATCCCCAACAGTGAGGTTCCTGAATTGAGGGAATGTATATTTTTATGGTGTTGAATTCTACCATACTGTGCTTTAACAAATTAATATGCCAATTTGCTCCTAGGGGAGATACAGAACCAATTTCACTACGTTATTACAAATGTTTACTTATAAACATTCCAGATAGCATAATGGTTATGCAAAGAGACTCTCATGCCTGAAGCTCCAAAGACCCAGGTTCAATCCCCTGCACCACTAACAAGCCAGAGCTGAGCTAGTGCTCTGGTTAAAAAAAATTTTTTAAAAAGACTACTCACAGTCCATTACTTTGCTATGCATTCTTCTATTTTGTGCTTCAATTATACTTTTTATCTATGTTTTATCTAAGATCATGCACTGGTTCTTTGGGAAGTAACTGATACAAAATCAAGTTTCACACTGTAATTAAATTCTAAAAAATTACTACTTGTTGAATTTTACATAATATCAAAGAAGAATATTTCTGATTACCATGAAAGTCACATTCATTTTTAAAGCCAAAATAAATAAATAAATAATAATAAAAATAAACCCGGGAAAGCAACAATGAGCTTTTGATGGATTTAAACAAGATTATATTCTTTTCACTAGTTACACTTTCAACAGGATACATCATCTGACAATCTACATCAAATTCAATGGATGAACTTAGAAGACGTTGAATTAATTCACCTTATTACCATCTGGGGTGGAAAAGTCTACTTGCTATTAGGAACTCGTTCACAGATGAGTGTCCCTCAATAAAGGCATCCCCCCCTCATTAGACCCAGGGTCAGGTTACCACCCCTACCACGATGAATTAATTCACTCTTCACATAATTGAAAGGCCTTGTTTAGCGCAAAAGAATAGAACATAAAAAAAAAAAAATCAAATTAGGAAAAAAAGCAATTTCACTGCCAAACAAATATAAGATGAAGTTACGGAGCATGTTAACTGGCACTTAGCTCTACACAAGAGAATGTTAAGATATTTACCGCCACATGATAACTCATCTTGAAGCAGAACTAAGTGCATAGGGCAAGAGCACCTTGTAGTACCATCTCCTTTTACAAGACAAATATGTGAACAGCCACCATTATCCTGAGCACATGGATGTTGTCCTACAAAAAAAATTAGAAGAAAATATAGAGTCCATTCAAACGAATTATTGACTACTAGAGAAAATGATTTTAGTCTTTATATCTAACTGATAATTCCTATACAATCAATCTATAGAAAAAAGAACAATTGAAAAACCTAATTTTGATCAGACCATTGTTTTTACATACATAAGATGAAGTATTTAAAGATATTTTAAGTAGGCAATTATATGGGTCAAGTTATTTATTTGGGAATAAGAAAAGTTATGAAACTTAAAAAATTGTGAAGAGTAAGGCCTGGATATTATCCTATTTATAATATGAAAACTTCTCAACTCAAAGGTTTAACACAGCTGTGAGGGTGATCTGGCTGCAACTTCTGTCACCCCACTGATAGCCAGGGTTGATTCGGCTGATCCGGCTGGCTAGGTGGGTGTTCCCTTCCTCCCTCACCGCTCCATGTGTGTCCCTCCCAAAGCTGCGTGCACGGTGGAAGAGGACGTCCTTCCCCGAATAGAGATGGACCAGTCTTCGGTCGAGGGTATACGAGTAGCTGAGCTCCCCTGCTAGAACCTCTAAACAAGCTCTCAAAGGTTTAACACAGAAATTCTACCTTTCTAAAAGATATGATTTATACTCAAGTATATTTTAATGAGAAATCCACTTACAAAACTAAAAATGTGCTAGGTAAAAAAAAGCATAAAGTTTTCATAATTCACCATGCAGAGACAATCAAAATCTTTTGCTTGTTCACTTACAAAAGCAACTTTAGGTATTATGAATGTTTAATTTCACACATTTGTGTTCAATAAATGCACAGGTCAGACAATCTTTCAAAGTCTGTCCAGCAAGTTGTATTTAATAAAACCACTGATTTTTCTATTTAGCTTATGTAAAAAGTAATAGCACAATAGCAGTGTCTTCTGTGGGCACCCACTTATGACTAGACTTTAAGCTACACAGCAGTCCTGAGTGTGCGCTGATGAGATTGAGAAAGCCAGTTACTTATAAAGAAACAGTTAAGTTATAAATACAGGTGTCCCAAAACAGACCAGCTACTACATTAGAAAACACCTCCTATATTTAAGGTGTATTCCTCAGTGTTTTCATTCAATAAGACTTTTGTTGAAAAGAAAAGGGGGGAGCGGAAACCAGCGGGTTAAGTGCACGTGGCGCAAAGTGCAAGCACCAGCATTAGGATCCTGGTTCAAGCACCCGGCTCCCCACCTGCTGGGGGGTCACCTTACAAGTGGTGAAGCAGATCTGTAGGTGTCTTTCTCTCCCCTTCTCTGTTTCCCCTCCTCTCTCAATTTCTCTCTGTCCTATCCAACAACAACAACAGCAATGGCAACAATAACAATAATGGCAACAAAGGCAACAAAAATAGGAATAAATGGTCTCCAGAAGCAGTGGATTCATGGTGCAGGCACCAAGTCACATCAATAACCTTGGAGGGGAAAAAAAAAGTAATCTCATTTTCCTAAAGATTGTCAAACATTTAGGGTGGGGAAGGTGAGCTGAAGACAAGAAAATAAAGCATGATAAGCCAACTCTTTGTCATACCTGGGAAATTTCTCAAAAATGAACCTCACTCCTTCAATGGGGAAAAGATGTTTAATTTGCAATAGTTCCCAGATGAATTTGATATAAGTTAAAAATCATAAAAAGTAGGAGTTGGGCAGTAGCGCAGCGGGTTAAGTGCACATGGAGCAAAGCACAAGGACCTGTGTAAAGAACCCGGTTCGAGGCCCCAGCTCCCCACCTGCAGAGGAGTCACTTCACAATCAGTGAAGCAGGTCTGCAGGTATTTGTCTTTCTCTCCCCCCTCTGTCTTCCCCTCCTCTCTCTATTTCTCTCTGTCCTATCCAACAACAACTACAATAACAAAACAAGGGCAACAAAAGGAAATAAACATTTTTTAAAAATCATAAAAAGTGTTTTAAAAAAGAAATTGTAGATGAAAAGTGCAGAAGCTAATGAGGTTAAGAAGCACAAAGAAGGGTCAGGAGGTGGTCCACCAGGTTGAGCACACGTTATGCACGAGGACCCAAGTTTGAGTCACTGCTCCCCACCTGCAGGAGGGAAGCTTTGTGAGTGCTGAAGCAGTGCAGCAGGTGTCTCTCACCCTATCGCCCCATCTCCTCTCAATTACCCTTGGGCCTATCTAATAAAAATGAAAAAAATTTAAAAAGGAAAAGCAATGGCTGCTGGGAATAGTGGATTTGTACTGCTGGCACTGAGCCCCACTGATAACCCTGGAAGCTAAATAAATAAAAAATAAATAAGCAAACAAGCAAGCAAGCACAAAAAGCATCTCAGTCTTATTTCAGTACTGACAAAAGAACTGGACGCTGCAACCAGCATCCCCCACCAGTGCTTACTGTATTCCTGAAGGTTCAGCTCCTTTACTGCATGAATGTCACTAAGCTGGGAAATTCGAGCCTGGACTTTGGTTCTACCCTCTCGACCGGTCATGTCAATTTTTTCAATCATCTGCTGTTGCTTGTCAATCCAATATAGCCAATTTTCAAACACAGTCAGCCCCACAGGCTGCAAGATATTGGAGTCTTCCAGGACTATACGGTTGGCACCTTGGAAAGGAAAACATTCAGAAAAATGCAGGTCAACTCAGTATTTGCTACTGAATAATAGTTAGGTTCTAACAGTACAAAAGAGCAAGTACAAAAAGCTTTTTGGCACAGAGCTTCAAAAACCAAGAAGAAAAGATGTATACCTACCGGAAAATAGACACAGTTGAAAACCAATTACAATCAAAACTAAATACTCTAGTTCATACCAAAGAGGTTAGAAGAATTTTCAAATATTCCTTTTCAAAACAAACTATTTTTCAAGCTATATTTGATGAAAAGCTCTAACATATGTAAGGACTGAAAATGAAACTTCTCGAGATGTGGCAGCGGTGGTGAGCCCAGAGCTGGGTGCTCTCAGTCTCCTACAAGCCACTGGAGGCAGCTGAGAAGAACTCCACCCCTCCCACCTGGCTCCTCAGAACCCAAGAAAATGGCTGCTCCAGAGGGTAGCTGGGTGAAGCTCCACCTCCAGGTAAGAGGTCTGCTACAAAACCCATACACAGAGCCATCCAGACTCTGGAGAGGTGATCTGTTTCATTACTAAACTATAAAAAGTTCTTTTATACAGTGGGCAGAATTTGTATCCGACAATCCTCACAGTTTCTCCCTCATTCAAAAAAGAAAAGAAAAAAAAACTTACGTATCAAGAAAAAAAATTTTCAGTTAAGTAGTGAGTGCTATGAAAGAAAAACTTTAGCTTATACTTAGGGAAAATTCCAGAAAGGGGGGCATACACAATTTTTAACAGATGGAGCAAAGTGGAGAGTTATTCTAGATGAGAAAGCATTTATTATCTAAGTCCTTTGAGATCCATGGGGTAGACACACGCTTAGCTATACTCCCTCCTACGTATGTGCTAAAGTGGCAGTTAAATAGAATTAGGCATGAACCCATAAAAACAAACAGAAGAGCAAAAAAAAAAAAAAAAAACCTTATAAATATATATGCCCGAAAATACAGGAAAAATAATATATCAACAGGATACTAGAGAAAAATGTCTACGCTCAGTGAAGCCAACAACATCCCATACAACTGATGAACTTAAAAAATGACTGTTTTTTAAAAAACATTTATTTATTCCCTTTTGCTGCCCTTGTTGTTTTATTGTTGTAGTAATTATTGTTGTTGTTATTGATATCCTTGTTGTTGGATAGGACAGAGAGAAATAAAGAGAGGAGGGGAAAACAGAGAGGGGTAGAGAAAGATAGAAACCCGCAGACCTGCTTCACCGCCTGTGAAGCAACTCCCCTGCAGGTGAGGAGCCAGGGGTTTGGACTGGGATCCTTATGCCGGTCCTTGCCTTTGCACCACCTGCGCTTAACCCGACTCCCCCCAAAACAACTGTTTTTTAAATGCAATACCGGAGAATGATCCATAGTTATGGACTATGCTCAATACCACTGAGCTGCCTCCCTGGTCCCACTTGATACACTTAAAAAAAAAATCTGCAACAAATTATAAAATAATGTGTAGAAGATATTCTTGTACAAATTCGATCAGTAACTCTATGTGATAATTATCTAAAAGGTACATTTACTGGCAAATTGCCTGTAACAAAGACCTATTAATTTCCACTTTACCAAAGCATGAGAGTCTCCTGCTATTTTTATCATTCTGGCTAAGGTTGGGTATAATCAACTTGAACATAATGCTTCCCACTCAGAGACATAAATAGTATGTTATTTTAATTTCATTCTCTTGACCACTAGTGAAGGTGTTAAGAGCACTGGGACATCAGAAATTAGGGGTAGATTTAACTGTAGATATAGGGCTGCAGGCATCTGAGGAAGTGAAGTACATCTGAAGACAAACTTAGTACTTAATCTGGTTCAAATCAGGATGCAGATATCACCTGAGGTTGATGACTAGCTAATGAAAGACAACAACCTAAATGCACAACTAGACTTTTCTTCAAGTTATGAGAACTAAGAATTTTTCTTTTTTTTTTTTTAAATGGCAGTGACATGATTAGAAATCTTGTTTCAGAAGATTAATTAAGGAATAGAGTATAAACTTTCATGATGGTGGTGGGAATCAGCAGGTAGGACACCAATCAATCATAGACATAAATTCAGGCTAGAGAGGATGAGAATATAAGCCAGAGCAGAAGAATTTGGAAAGGAAAATTAGGTCTATTAGAAATATATTATTTACAGAGCCCAAATCAAGGAAAATGACAAGTTGTTAGGTAACAGAGAGAAGTCATATTGGTGGCTGTGGAAAAAAGTCTTCCTAACCAACTATTGCTATTTTCAGAGAACATAAATGTACAGAAACAAGTAAAAAAATTATACAACAAACAAAAAAAATTGAATGCTATTGATGGGTCATCTCAATAGTTCACATTAAAATAAAGAAACTCATTTCCTGTTACCTGAAAGGTCACTGCTTTCAATTCGTCGGAGATCTGAATCAGCCCAGAAGAGTTTACCCAGTCTGCTATCAAGGGCTAGCGCAATTGGTTTACTTAAGCCAGTGAAAAACAGAACCTCTCGTTCTGTTCCATCCAAAGCAGCCCGTTCAATTTTAGGAGACCTTTCCTGAAGATTGGTAAAATACATATACCTAAGGAGAACGGTGGAAACAATAAATATATCCTAATTATGGAAAATATATACAAGCTGAGCTTATTTGTATTAAGATAAAAAGCAGAATAATATTCTAAATCTTATTTTTTAAATATCTTAGAACATCTTTTTAATAAGAGGTCATGGGATACACGTGCTACTTCACTAACAGTAACAAAAGTTACACAGCATTCTTAAGGAAAGCTAACTTCCATAGATTAATAAAGCAAAGCTTTAGATAAAAGCCTTTTTTAGAATATGATAAAGTAAGTTTAACAAGAAAGCAGTAACCAGAGCTTTTAAAATAACATTTTTAACTTTCAATTTTGTTTATTTCATACTAGTATAAATGCACTTATGAATTATTTCTTATATTTAACTGCTAGAGTAACTCTTGAAATAAGACATTTGCCCGGCTGAATTTCTCATCATTCATTTATATGCAATTAAATTCTAGTTATTACATGCAAATACCTATCTATACCAAATCAAAAATGACACATTTGTTCTCATAAGAAATCAAAGCCCTTGGGGGTCGGGTGGTAGCGCAGTGGGTTAAGTACACATGGGGCAAAGAGCAAATGGCACAAAGCGCAAGGACAGGGGTAAGGACCCCAATTCAAGCTTCCAGCTCCCCACCTGCAGAGGGGTCGCTTCACAAGCGGTGAAGCAGGTCTGCAGGTGTCTTTCCTCCTCTCCTCTCTGTCTTCCTGTCCTCTCTCGATTTCTCTGTCCTAACAACAATGACAACAATGATAATAACAACAACAACGATAAACAACATTAGCAATAAAAAGGGAAAAATTCATGTTAAGTGAAATAAGTCAGAAACAGATGGATGAATATGGGATGATCTCACTTTCAGGCAGAAGTTGAAAAACAAGATCAGAAAAAAAAAAAAAAAAAAAAAAAACAAGTAGAACCTGAAATGGAATTGGCGTATCGCACCAAAGTAAATGACTCTGGAGTGGGGGTGGGTGGGTGGGGATAATACAGGTCCAAGAAGGATGACAGAGGACCTAGTGGAGGTTGTATTGTTATATGGGAAACTGGGGAATGTTATGCATGTACAAACTACTGTATTTACTGTTGACTGTAAAACATTAATTCCCCAATAAAGAAATAAAAAAATTAAATTAAATTAAAAAAAAAGGGAAAAAATAGCCTCCAGGAGCAGTGGATTCATAGTGCAGGCACCAAGCCCCAGCAATAACCTTGGAGGCAAAAAAAAAAAAAAAAATCAAAGCCTGAACAGAAATATGTAAGACTGGGGAAAAAAAGAAAAAAAGAAGAGTCAAGTATCAGGTGAACCAGAAAGGCCTAAGATTAAGTAGGCAGGAATAAGTATAGAGTGCTAGGTATTCAGGGGAGAGAAGGGAAATTGTATCTGGCTGGGGGTAGGGGGTGGGGGGGGGGACAGAATAGGTGTAAATCGAGTTGTAAACATTGTAACGTACATGGCCGATCAAATGGTCTTAGAAGCCTGTGCAGAATTTGGAACTAAGAAAAAGTGAGTAAGGAAGATACTCTAGACAGTAAATTTAGAGAGCATATATACAAAGATATTATTTAAAAAAAAAAAAAAGGAGGGGCATGCAGACAGAGAATCCAACTTTTCCCTTAAGCACAAGATACTTAAAGGCAGACAAGGGAAGCTGATTAGGGTCTCATATATCAAAACTTTTTCCCAACACCACAGTGATGACATACCCTTTCTCTGGGTTTACCACAATGGCCCGAGGTCTGTCTTGCTCTCCTTTCAGCACCACTCCAACTGGTTTTCCATCTAATCTTGTTACATTAATGACATTGGTGGCCTCACAAGTCCAGTAGATGTAGCGGCTGTAAATATCAATGCTGAGATCATACGGCTGTAAATCTGAGTTCTGATTTGGAACTGAGCTCATAACAACAGTAAAGCCCTAGGGAAAGAAAGAGACACACACTAGAAAATAAGATTCCAGGGAACCCTGAGGCAGTCAGTCACAAAGCATATAGTATGCTTATGCCATCACATGAACACCTGAGAAGGAATTCTTTTAAGTCCTGAAGGAGTATTTATAGTCAACCTATTTCTCTTAAAAAGAAAGCAATGTGCTTCTTTGTCAATATGCATTTTATTTGTTCCCACTGTTCCCAGTGCTATTGTGACTTGAAGCCAGAGACTGGACACCATAACAGGTGCTCTAAGAACCAGAGAGTATACCGATCAGAGATGGGAACAAGACAGGGGCAACTGTCTTCTTTAAAATGAACACATTTGGGAGTCTGGCGGTAGTGCAGCGGGGTAAGCACACGTGGTGCAAAGCTCAAGGACCAGCAGAAAGATCCTGGTTTGAGCCCCCGGCTCCCCACCTGTAGGGGAGTCACTTCACAGGCGGTGAAGCAGGTCTGCAGGTGTCTTTCTCTCTCCCTCTCTGTCTTCCCCTCCTCTCTCCATTTCTCTCTGTCTTATCCAACGACAACATCAATAACAACAACAATGGCAACAAAAGGGAAAATAAATAAAATTTTAAAAATATTTAAAAATAAATTTAAAAAATGAACACATTTGTGCCTAGAACAACACCCTAGAAATATGTCAGGACAAAGTGCCAAGGGCAATTTTACATTTGTCATTTGGCAATTCTTGATTGTCACATCTGATCAGTAGAGGCAAAGAGTGCTGTTAAAATTCTAATCTGTGGTCCAGCCCTCTATAAAGAATTATGCAGTTCAAAGTCAACAGTGCTGATATTAAGAACCTTTGCTCTAAAGACAACAGCTACAAACCAAATCTATCAATCATTTTAATCTTCAAATCCACACACAAAAATTACATTTACAATGCCAACCAAACAGAGAGGCTTTGTTCACCTGTTCTACCAGAAGAAATTGTTTTATTTGCCCCGGATCTCTGGATTAATTTATTCTTTAATGAGATTATCACATTTATTTTCTGTGCCTTTGGCTACATAATTCCAAGGCTAATTCTTTTTTTTCTTTTTTTAAACATTTTTTTTTATGTATTATTTATTTATTCTCTTTTGTTGCCCTTGTTTAATTGTAGTTGTTATTGATGTGGTGTCGTTGTTAGATAGGACAGATAGAAATGGAGAGAGGAGGGGAGGATAGAGAGAGGGGAGAGAAAGATAAGATGCCTGTAGACCTGCTTTACTGCTTGCGAAGTGACCTTCCCTACAGGTGGGGAGCCGGGGGCTCGAACCGTGGTCCTTGCTCTTTGCACCACATGTGCCTAACTCGCTGCGCTACCACCCGACTCCCTGCTAATTCTTACTTATTAGCAATTAGCTTTGTTCTGACCCCCACAGGGTAAGGTACACCTACTATACACCTATGTCATCATACCCCTAAGTGATTCCCTACAAGTCCTAAATATTGATATATCATCACCTATTCTTTTTGTGCAACTAGTCATAGTAAATAGTAATTTACTCTCCCTACATTTTAAAATATCATATTTCATATGGTTATACATCTATATACTGTTTACTTTTAAAATATTTTATTTATTTATGGGATAGAGATAGTGAGAAATCAAGGAGGAGCTAAGAGAGATAAGGGAGATAGAGTGGGAGACAGAGAGACACCTGCAGCACTGCATCACCACTTGCAAAACTTGCCCTCTGTAGGTGGAGACTGGGGGCCTGAACCCAGGTCCTTGTAGACTGGAGCATTTGTTCTCAAACAGGTGCACCACCACCCAGTCTTAATCTCTCTACAGTTTTAATACATTCAAATATCTAACTTATTAACATGACTGCTATAAAGATGACAAATAATTCCTTAAAATAGTCCCAATCTAAGACTGCTTAATCATGGAAAGAAAACAAAAAAGGTGGTAGTGGTATGTAAATTTTCATCTAGGTATGTAAGCAAAGCTAAGATTTGGTGATAATATTTCCATTCTCATCCCACAACACCAAATTATATTTTTGCCCCAAAGAAAAAGCATTACTAATTAGTGATTACATATCCAAAATACTTTTAATTTTACTAGAATTATGTATATTTTCTATCCTTTGACCCTTTAAAGTAAGAGTTAGCTAGTAATGTAACTATTATTTATTGAGTCACTAACTATGTAGAAGGTAGTGTGCTTTGCAAGTTCTTCCTGCAACAGTTAATAATCCTAGGAGAGCTAAAGCCAGAGCAGGTCAAAGGTCTATCTCACTTCAAAGCTTTCAGTCTGCTATATAAATACAACTGCAACAATAACAAAATGAACAAACAAATCTGTACCAGAGTCTTGAAGGTGGCACAGTGAGCAGGGCACTGAACTTGAAAGCATAAGACTCCCAGTTCGATCCCTGGCATCCCTTGTGCCAAAGTGATGTTTTGGTGTTCTCTCTCTCCCTCATGTTAATAAATCAATCACACTGAATCACAAATAGGAACAAATGAACCCTGTATTGATGCGTATGACAGAAAAGACAATGATTCTAATTAAAAAGTAACCCTTATATAATTTTTATTACAAGCACATTATCAAACAATTGTTAACACAAAGGTGTCTAGGAGGAAAAAAAAAGTTTCTGAGGTCCAGAAATTCAGTTTCTGGGCAAAATAAATGGGTCTGGAACTAAGCCTCGAAATTACCTGACTGCCATCTTCTTGTGCTTTGCGGATCAAGTTTTGCCGGGAGTCAATCCAGTAGAGCTGCTTGTCCAGTGGGTCATAGTCAATGGCACGGACATTCCGAAGGCTGTGGATAGGAAGGATGATGTCAGGGCTCTGCTGCTCATCAATCACCATGCGGTTGATGGCGCTCTTTTGGCTGAAGAGCAGGAAAGTAGTCGGAGCTTAGAGGGAGAAAAAAAGCAAATTGGAAACATGTTACTCTGGTGACTGCAGCCCTTAAAGCTCTAACCAGCCTGCGCTCTAAATCTCGTACAAAACATATTTATCTACATGTGCAAGAGGTAAGGGTGAGGACGAAATCCTTTATCACACTTCCAGACACTGCAAGATGGCACTTATCTGCATCCTGGATAAGCTCCCAATTTCAGAACTACCTCATCTGCTTTTCCCCATCTTCTCCAAAGTATCAGATTCACTGAGGATAAACAAAATTCTCATACCAAGTGAATGTTCCTACTCCTCTACAATCTATTCTTGTGGGTGGCAGTAAGTCAAGAGTGTCCATAGGTCAAAGGAGAAAACTCCAAGACCAGTCTTAGTCCTCTCACTATTTAGTGACCCGATTTTAACTGAGGCATTTATCATCTCAGAAGCAAAGCTGACTCAGCTCTAATGTAAGGTTATAGCTATTTTGCCACATTCATTAAGTTGCTGTAAGAGTTTTACAATGTAGGGGCTGGGAGGTAGCTCGGGTTAAGCATACAAGGCACAAAGAGCAAGGACGGTGTAAGGATCCTGGTTCAAGCCCCCGGTTCCCCACCTGTAGGGGTGTGCGCACATCACAAGTGGTGAAGCAGGTCTGCAGGTGTCTATCTTTCACTCCCCCTCTGTCTTCCCCTCCTCTCTCTATTTCTCTCTGTCTTATCCAGCAACAACAACAATTAACAACAATAATGATAAACAAGATCAACAAAAAGGAAAAAAATAGCCTCCAGGAACAGTGGATTCATAATGCAGGCACTGAGCCCCAGTGATAACCCTGGAGGCACCAAAAAATAAAAAATAAAAAGAATTTTAAAATGTAAGTAAAAATGCTTTTAAAGGTTGTATGATATATATAAGTGTAAAACAAAAATAACAATCATAAACTTGATTTAATAAAAATTAAGAACCTCTTCTACCCTCATGCAGATATGGGCTGATTTTGCATTGCAGTATGTATGTGACAACTACAGGGAGAGGGAACTAGTGAAAAAAAAAAAAAATCACACACAAAATAGTCATAAATACCTTAGATTCATTTACTCTAATCATAAGATACCTGGTGTTATGTATTCACTAAAAAGTTTCTATCTGATGCTAAATTTATGAAATTGGTAACTACAACAGACATTTCCTTTTACCAGGGAATAAACCTCTGATTCATCATTAATGAAGAAAAACATCTGGGAAAATATTTGACAGTTCTACCAACAACTTTAATAAATAGCGTATTTTAAAAACCTTATTGAAATATGCAGTCTCTTGGTGCTCAATTACTACCTAATTCCACCAGAATCCTTTTCTCTCTCAAGGATATAACATAAATTGCCAGGGAGGAACTCTTTGCTTTATTTTCCACTAAGATCCATTCTTTACCATTTAATTATTTGTGGTCTCTGATTTATCTTACATTACCATCTAAATATATAGTGGCTTCAATTCCAAAGAAACTTATTGACACTTAGAAAGAAATGTGGGGGAGTGGGGCGGTAGCGCAGCAGGTTAAGTGTACGTGGTGCATAGTGCAAGGACCAGCATTCCTGGTTGGAGCCCCTAGCTCCCCACCTGCAGGGGAGTTGCTTCACAAGCGGTGAAGCAGGTCTGCAGGTGTCTGTCTTTCTCTCCCCTTGTCTTCCCCTCCTCTCTCGGTTTCTCTCTGTCCTATCCAACAACAATGACATCAATAACAACAACTACAACAAGGGCAATAAAAGGGAATAAATAAACAAATATTTTTTAAAGAAGAAAGAAAATTGGTACGTACAGCACTAAACTTCTGCAATACTTAAGTTCTTCAAGGGCCAAAAGTCCACAACAATCTTGGAAGATTTAGACAGTATCCCAATAACTGCACTGGAACTCCCCAGTATCTGGAGTCACTCGCATATTGATTTATAACAACTTCTGACAAGTTTAGTAGAGCCTATTACTTGTGTAGTAAAAACACATCACAACAAAGTAGACACTGAGTCTCTCATCTTCTTTAAAAGTATAGATTTGGGGGGCTACAGAGCAGCAGCAGTAGCTGTGTTTCTCTCCTCTCCTCTCCCGTGTCAACTAGGAATACCAAAGGAGAACACCTGGGACCACAACAAGACAGGACTAGAACGACTTCAGGAACCCACCAAATCACTGGTGAGTGCAAACACATCTGGCTCATGAACAGAGAGGAGCCTAGGGAGAGATTAAGTGGCTGGTAACAGTCTAGCAGTTTACCAGTTGAGACACCACCTCCAGTCTGTTTCACCAACAAAAAGACGGCTGAAGAGAGGAGAGGATTCCCTAAGACTCACCAAATGCAACTGTGAGTCTCCAATGATATTGCCCTCAGAATCTGGAGCAAGGTGAGTGGGGGGTGGGCCTGAGCTGATACCAGGGGACAGAGAACTAACGAGAAAACTCAGGAGATCTATACCTTGGTGGCCAAACAGTGGAGCTGTGAGAGTCTCTTTGCATAACCACTGGATTATCTCTGGCCCACTCTGCTTTATCTCTTGGTCTGGAGTCAGTGATTAAGCTAAAAAGCCTACTTATAGTTTAAAATCCCTCAGGCTCCCAAAGCCAACAGGGAAGAAAAAGAAGATTTTAAACCACTGTGCTCCAACCCCGGGATTAAAATAATATTGAAACAACTGTCAATTTCCACAGCTGTGAACCCTTTAATTACCTTAGGCACAAGTCAATCCAGGCAAGAGTGATCAGTAATTTGTAAAGTACTGAGAGAGGGACTTCATAAGATACTATATAAAATGGTTAAACCAAAAAGAAGAAATACTGGAGAAATGAACCAGGACAAGAGTCCAGCTAAAAGTCCCCCAAAAGTTGAAGCACAAAATAATGAGATCAACACCCAAACACTAGTAAAGGAAATAATCACAGGAGTGAGTAAAGAGTTTGAAAGAATTGTCATCAGAAATGCAGAAATAACAAATGAGACTCTGGAAGAAAGCACTAATTATCTTAAGGTTATTAGAGAGCTGAAAGCTGAAATAGCTAAGCTAAGAACACAACTAGCTGAAAAAGCTAAAAAGTATCAGAATAGGGTAACAAAATAGATGAACTCCAGAAAACAGTAGAGGGGAGAGAGAATAGAATCAATGAGACTCAAGACAGAATTATTCCAAGATCGAGGAAGAATTAGAGACTAGTAAAAAAGAAGTAAGAGATCTCAAAAAGAGATTAAGAGATACTGAAAACAACAACAGAGACCTATGGGATGACTTCAAAAGAAATAATATACATACTATTGGCTTACCAGAGGAAGAAAGAAAGTGAGGGGAAGAAAGCATTCTTCAGGACATAAAAGCTGAGAAATTCTCTAGTCTAGACAACATAAAAGACTTAAAGGCTCAAGCAGCACAGAGGGTTCCAAACAGAATTAATCCAGTCTTAAAGACACCAAGGCATATCATATTTAGAATGGAAAGCAATAAGGATAAAGAAAGGATACTGAAGGCTGCAAGAGAAAAACAAAGAGTCACCTATAGAGGAAAACCCGTAAGATTAGCAGCAGACTTCTCCACACAAACACTACAGGCCAGAGGAAAATGGCAAAATGTCTATTGAGTACTCAATGAGAAAGGCTTTCAACCAAGACTACTGTTTCCTGATAGACTGTCATTAGGACTAGATGAAGGCATAAAAACCTTCTTAGACAAGCAACAGTTGAAAGAATCAACTATCACCAAGCCTTCCCTGAAGGAAGTTCTGAAAGTTCTCCTATAAACAGTCAAACCACCATAAATATGCCATCTATCAGAATACTCTAAAACTCTACAAGAATGGCGTTACAATATCTCCAATCTTTGATACCAATAAATGTCAATGGCTTGAATTCACCTATTAAAAGGCACAGAGTAGGAAGATGGACCAGAAAACACAACCCAACAATATGCTGTCTACGGGAAACCCACCTAACTCAACAAGACAAATGCAGACTCAAAGTGAAAGGGTGGAAAATTATCATAGAAGCCAGTGGCCCAGGAACAGCTATTCTCATATCTGACACGATAGACTTTAAAATCAACAAAATTAAAAAACATAGGGATGGACACTTCTTAATGCTCAGAGGATCAGTCAATCAAGAGGACTTAACAATTATTAATATCTATGCACCCAATGAGAAGACATCTAAATACATCAAACATCTACTGAAAGAGCTACAACAATATATTAACAGTAACACAGTAATAGTAGGGGACTTCAACAACCCACTCTCTCAATTTGACAGATCATCCAAGCAGAAAATCAATAAAGACATGAGGGAGCTAACTGAGGAGATAGATAAACTAGAACTATTGGACATTTTCAGAATCATTCATCCCAAGAAACTGGAATACACATTCTACTCAAGTCCACATGGGTCATTCTCAAGGATAGACCATATGTTAGGCCACAAAGACAGCATGCTCAGCAAATTCAAGAGCATTGAAATCATCCCAAGCATCTTCTCAGACCTCAGTGGAATTAAACTAACACTTAACAATCAACAAAGGATTAGTAATAGTCCCAAAATGTGGAAGCTCAACAAGAGTACACTCCTTAAAAACTACTGGGTCAAACAGAAAATAAAGGAAGAAATCAAAATGTTTCAAGAGTTCAATGACAATGAAGACACAAGCTATCAAAATATTTGGGACACATTTAAGGCAGTACTGAGAGGGAAGTTCATAGCCATACAAGTACACATGAGGAAACAAGAAAAAGCACAAATAAACAGCCTGATAGAAAAAGAAGGAGGAGGGGGGAGAGAAGGAGGAGGAGGGGAGGAGGAGGAGGAGGAGGAGGAGAAGCAGAAGCAGCAGCAGCGGCGGCGGCGGCGGCGGCGGCGGCGGCAGCAGAAGAAGAAGAAGAAGAAGAAGAAGAAGAAGAAGAAGAAGAAGAAGAAGAAGAAGAAGAAGAAGGGAACCCTAAAGCAACCAGAAAGACAGAAATCACTAAAGTTAGGGCAGAAATCAATAACACCGCAGAAATTAAATATATTATGTGAGACTTCTTTGAAGAACAACTATATGCCACCAAGCTAGATAACCTGGAAGAAATGGATGATTTCCTAGATACCTATGAACTTCCAAAATTAAGTAAAGAGAAACTAGATAACATGAACAGGACCATCAAAGCTAATAAAATTGAAATAGTTATCAAAAATCTTCCCAAAAATTAAAGTCTTGGACCAGATGGTTTTACAAATGAATTCTACAAAACCTTCAAAGAAGAACTAATACCACTACTTTTAAAAGTCTTCCAGAAGATTGAAGACAATGGAATGATCCCTTCCAGCTTCTATGAAGCCAGCATCACTCTGATACCAAAAGCAGACAGGGAAACAACCAAAAAAGAAAACTACAGACCAATATCTCTGATAAATATAGATGCTAAAATATTGAACAAAATTCTAGCCAACCAATACAGCAGTCTATTAAAAAGATTGTTCATCATGACCATGTGGGGTTTATCCCAGGCATGCAGGTTGATTTAATATACATAAGTCAATCAACGTGATCTACCACATCAATAAAAGCAAGACCAAAAACCATATGGTCATATCAACAGATGCAGAGAAAGTCTTTGACAAAACACAACATCCCTTTATGATCAAAACACTACAAAAAATGGGAATAGATGGAAAATTCCTGAAGATAGTGGAGTCTGTATATAGCAAACCTACAGCCAATATCATACTCAATGGTGAAAAACTGGAAGCATTTCCCCTCAGATCAGGTACTAGATAGGGCTGCCCACTATCACCATTACTATTCAACATAGTGTTGGAAGTTCTTGCCATAGCAATCAGGCAGGAGCAAGGAATTAAAGGGATAC
This sequence comes from Erinaceus europaeus, assembly GCF_950295315.1. Taxonomy (NCBI): domain Eukaryota; kingdom Metazoa; phylum Chordata; class Mammalia; order Eulipotyphla; family Erinaceidae; genus Erinaceus; species Erinaceus europaeus. The sequence goes on from NC_080168.1 coordinate 49,768,115, forward strand.
AGACTGGAAGAGAAGAAGTCAAACTCCCCCTATTTGCAGGTGACATGATAGCATACATAGAAAAACCTAAGGAATCCAGCAAGAGGCTTTTGGAAATCATCAGCCAATACAGTAAGGTGTCAGGCTACATAATTAACATTCAAAAGTCAGTGGCATTCCTCTATGCAAACAGTAAGTTTGAAGAAGCTGAAATCCAAAAATCAATTCCTTTTACTAAACAAAAAACAATAAAATATCCAGGAATAAACCCAACCAAAGAAGTGAAAGACTTGTATCCTGAAAATTATGAGTCACTACTCAAGGAAATTGAAAAAGACACAAAGAAGTGGAAAGATATCCCATGTCATGAGTTGCAAGAATTAACATAATCAAAATGAATATACGATCCAGAGCCATATACAAATTTAATGCTATCCCCATCAAGATCCCAACCACATTTTTTAGGAGAATAGAACAAATGCTATAAATGTTTATCTGGAACCAGAGAAGACCTAGAATTGCCAAAACAATCTTGAAAAGAAAGAACAGAACTGGAGGCATCACACTCTCAGATCTCAAATTGTACTGTAGAGCCGTTGTCATCAAAACTGCTTGGTACTGAAACGTGAATAGACACACTGACCAGTGAAATAGAAGTGAGAGCTGAGAAGTAAGTCCCCACACCTATGGACATCTAATATTTGACAAAGGTGCCCAGACTATTAAATGGGGAAAGCAGAGTCTCTTCAACAAATGGTGTTGGAAAAAAGGGTTCATACATGCAGAAGAATGAAACTGAATCACTATATTTCATCAAATACAAAAGTAAATTCCTAGTGTATCAATGACTTGAATGTTAGACCAGAAACTATCAGATATTTAGAGGAAAATATTGGCAGAACTCTTTTCCACATAAATTTTAAAGACATCTTCAATGAAACGAATCCAATTACAAAGAAGACTAAGGCAAGCATAAACCTATGGGACTAGATCAAATTAAGAAGCTTCTGCACAGCAAAAGAATCCACTACCCAAACCAAGAGACCCCTCACAGAATGAGAGAAGATCTTTACATGCCACACATCAGACAAGAGACTAATAACCAATATATATAAAGAGCCTGCCAAACTCAACCCCACAAGAAAACAAATGACCCCATCCAAAAATGGCGAGAGGACATGGACAGAGTATTCACCACAGAAGAGATCCAAAAGGCCAAGAAACACATGAAAAAATGCTCCAAGTCTCTGTCAGAAAAATGCAAATAAAGACAACAATGATAAGATACCACTTCACTCCTATGAGAATGTTATACATCAGAAAAAGTAAGAGCAGTAAATGCCGGAATGGTTGTGGGGTCAAAGGAACCCTCCTGCACTGCTGGTAGGAATGTAAATTGGCCCAACCTCTGTGGAGAACAGTCTCAAGAACTCTCAGAAGGCTAGAAATGGACCTACCCTATGATCCTGCAATTCCTCTCCTGGGAGTATATCCTAAGGAACCCAATACACCCATCCAAAAAGATCTGTGTACACATATGTTCTTAGCAGCACAATTTGTCTCATGGGGATATGAGTTCCATGTGGGCATTTCACTCACTGCTAAAGTCTTCACTGGGTAGAATGCCCGACATGCAAAAGGTATTCAATAAACATTCAGTGCAAGTATAAATGAAACGTGTATTAGGTTTTAACTAAGAGGAGCCAGACTACCTTAGAGGTAGTTGATGTTCTCTTAGAAGTCCTATAGCCATGGTTTCCAAGAAAGTAAATCTATTTCAGAAAGGAGGGAAGAAAAAGAAACAAGGGTTGGGAGAAACAGCATAATGGTTCTGCAAAAGACTTGTACACCTGAGAATCTGAGGTCCCGGGCCAATCCCCAGCAGCACCATAAGCCACAGCTGAGCAGTGCTCTGTGGTCTTTCTCCCTTTTATATCCTTCTCTCAATAAATTAAAATATAGAAAAAAGAAACATACTTTTAGATTTCCAACACACTGTACATCTTAGATTTTGTAAACCATCACCTCCATTTTATAGATGGGCAAGCTGAGGCTTAGAAAAAGGTGGTTAATTTCTCCAAGATCACAAAGCTATTGAGTAGATCACAGTGCTCTTTCAAATCCTGCCCTCCTCCTTCTGGATTCTGCCTTGGAATCTAATATACCTCTACATAGACACAGTATCACTATAAAAAGGGGACATAACAAGAGACCTCTTGAAGGTCTGTTGATAGAACATTCAGCACTAACTACTCATAGCTTAAGGAGCAAAAACAACAATCATCTTACATGGGTTTTCCATATTTTATTGGTGTCCACCCTCTATGAGTACTACCCTCATTTTCTACTTCCATTCAGAGTTTGTGAGAAACATGTCTAGATTACACTACTTTCCTTCAATCACCTTTTGGTTATCTCTGAATTTAGCCATCTGCCTTTTCAAAATGTACTTTGGCACTTTCACGCTATAGCCAACAGAGCTAAGTGTGAGAGGTTACACCGGACTCACAAAATCTAATGATTTGTTCTGTCCCTTTAGAGAAAAAGTTTGCTGGTTCTAGCTCTACAATTTCCTTTAAACATAAATGACACCTATTTCAAAATACATGCTGGCCAGCCCTGAAATCAGTACCTTCAACCCCACTTTACTCCTGACATCTGGAACTCGACTAAATACTTCAGAGGTCTGTTTCAATATCCCATATATAGATTAATAAAGATCATCTTCCCATCCAGTCTTCCTCATTTACTTTTCTTTCTGACATGCAACCATTAATGAGTTCTATTCATACTAGCTTTAATATCTTCCTTGAATTCATTTTTTCCCTCTCCTCACCACTGTCACTGGCACAAAGCCAACCTGTAAAACTGTAACTCTAACTGACTTGTGCTGTTAGAACAGAGCTGAGTTATTGCTCATTTACTTTTCACAGCAATCCTACAACAGCACTACTACTATTCCCTTGTATAGATGAGAAAAATCAAGGCTTAAAGTACCATGATTTTCTTTAGTAATACACAAAACTACTTTATGATAGTCATGATAGTCTCTAGTCACTGAGTATTTATCAGAAGAACTAAACCTACCTCTATATACACAAAACATGTGCTCTTATCATTGGAATGCCCCAGCCCTTAACGCACTAAACTTGATGCTTATGTTCTCTTTAAAAACTAAAGCCTTGGGGGTCAAGTGGTAGCACCGCAGCAGGTTAAGTGCAGGTGGCGCAAAGCACAAGGACTGGCCAAAGGATCCCGGTTCGAGCCCCCAGCTCCCCACCTGCAGGGGGGTTGATTCATAAGCAGTGAAGCAGTCTGCAGGTGTCTATCTCTCTCCTCCTGTCTTCCCCTCCTCTCTCCATTTCTCTCTGTCCTATCCAACAACAACATCAATAAGAACAATAATAACAACAACCATACAATGACAAAAAACAACAAGGACAGCAAAAGGGGAAAAAATAGCCTCCAGGAGCAGTAGATTCGAAGGAGCCCGTAGAGGCAAAAAAAAAAAAGGCTAAAGGGCTCAGGAAATAGTATACCTGATACAGTATATCATGAATAGTATGGGACTACACAGAAGACCAGGCAATACTGTGGTGTCTCTCTTTCCTGCTTGTTTCTCCCTCTCTCCTCTCTCAGTGAAAAAAAAAAGGGGGGCTTGGGAAGCTACATAGCACTATCACTTAAGTGCAAAAAACTGAACTTGTTCTCGGGCAGAATGAATCAAAAAAAAAAAAAAAAAAAAAAAAAAGACATGTATAGTATGCATGCAGTCTTTCTCTCAGTGAAGGTATAAAAATTTTACTGCCAGGACCGGGTGGTGGCGCACCTGGTTGAGCGCACACATTACAGTGTGTAAGGACCAGGTTCAAGTCCCCAGTCCCCACCTGCAGGGGAAAGCTTTGTGAGTGGTAAAGTAGTGCTGCAGGTGTCTCTCTTTCTCTCTCCATCTCTATCACCCCCTTCCCTCTTAAATTCTGGTTGTCGCTATCCAATAAATAAATAAAGATAATAAAAAGTTGAAAAAAAAAGATTTTAGAAAAAATTTACTTCCCCTTTTCTGTAACATCAAATAGTTACTATCAAACAAACAAGATTTTAAAAGTCTAGCTTTTTTTTTTTTTTTTTGCTTTGATTAGCAAAGAATCAACTCTGGACTTCTACAACTTTTTACTCTAGAAAGAACACAAACTACAGACTTTCCGAAATTCTGCTTCCTAATGTTAGTGTGCTTTAGGGAGGAATGCATGCAGCTTACCACTGCAAGTCCTATTGTCAGCATTAAGAGAGTAGTGGGCAGGGCATCCACAAACAAAACCTCCAATGGGCACAGCCAAGCAGAGGTGGGAGCAGTGCCCATTGCTGGAAGCACACTCATTCCATCCTGCCTGCCGAGAGGAGTGAAAGACGAGGATGTCCATCACATAATCCAAATGGCCCTGAATGATGGTGCGGTTTTGGCCACTGGTTTTGTTGGCACGCTCAATGCTGCGTCGGCTCCAGTCCGTCCAGTAGATGTAATCTTGGTACTGAGTTAAACCAAAAGGATGAGGCAAGTCATCTGCTATAACTTCACGGTTGAGTCCTATTTTTGGAAAGGCAATGACAGGGGAGAAGTAGAAGGGTAAAATATGTGAGAATATAAGAGTCACTGTTGGCAAAATAAACAGAAAAAGGGGACATGTAAAATACAACATTTGTAAGTGATTTGAAATACAACAATTTATTTAAGGGCAATCCTAAAACCAGAGCAGTGCTCTGAAATCAATTCATCTGCAATCTGACCCCATGCCTCAAACTTTTACTTCTGCTATAAATCATGAATTTGTCTAAACTTCCCCAAAATGGCATTTTGATTGTGGTTTGATTTTTCTCTTCATGAAGGTCTGAAGTTCAACTCTGTTTTGTTACAGAAAGGAGGTGCATTTTACTGACACAAAAACTACTCCAGAAATAACTAGGGAATTATAAATTCCATTACAAGCTCACTAATAATAGACTTGCCACATATTAGCAAACATGTGGATTCATCTACCTAAGCCTCACAACACACAATAACAAATGGTATAAATTTCAAATATGTCTGTGTCGACTCAAATGAGGTACAATTTCTAGACATTTCTATGAAGTCTTATTAGTACTATCTAGACAATGGTGAACAACAGGCACTGATTTCAGTATAGAAAGAACAACTTACTATCTCTCTTAATAAAAAGAGGTGCTTACCAAGCATGTTTGAAGATTCTATTAAGTTGGTGTCCAGGTCTGTCCAATAAAGTCTCCTTTTAGCATAGTCAATAGTTAGGCCGTTTGCCCGCCCCACATTTGGAACTAATGTAGTACGTTCACTTCCATCCATAGCAGCTCTGTCTATCTTAGGCTTTCCACCCCATTCAGTCCAGTACATAAATCTAAATTAAAAATAATGAACATTTAACATTTCACTTTTGATTATTTGGAGGAAAGAGTCACATTCATGATTCGTAATTAAATAAATTTTAGATAATATGCATGAAACCAAGGAAATTGGTAAAACAAAATTATGACTGTATGTTTAAAATTATTTTTGGCACCCTGAACTTAAAATTTCTTCTCATATTCCAAAAAGGAAAGGAGTCAGCTTTTCTTAGTCCTTCCAATGATTTTGTTCCAGCCAAAACATAGGAATTGGAAATAAACCAGTGGTTTCCTTATTATAGCACTTGCACTTAGAAAACCAGTGTTCATCAAGTGAGCAAAGGATTAGCCTTTGGTCTTAGGATTTGGCTCAATTTTGAATGTAATTACCTTTATATGTTTCTAATTAGGTCTTTATTTCACATTAGATAGAGTTTCACACTAACACAGAGAGAAAAGCATACACATGATGCTGAGGTTGGAACTGGAAGCCTCAGAGATGAGTGTGCCCTGTTGTACCAGTTTAACTATCTGCTCTCCCTCCACAAGAGTTTATAAGTCTTGCTGCTTTGTGATCAGTGCAGTCATCTCTATCAAAAAAGCTGCAGGAGTCCATTAGAAATAAAAACAAAGAATCTCTAGAGTCAAAACATTTGACTATCTATTTGGTTACACAGTAGTCCACAGGAGCACACTATGTTTATAATAGCAGTTAATCATCTCTTCACGTGTCAGCTGGGCAGTAAGCAATACTACTACATGCCTGTGCTGTTTTTAGAATATTCTTTTGCTTTTTTTTGAATTCTTCATTTAACCTCAGAGCAGACCTAAAACAGACTTCTTAAAGATGAGAGTGCACGGAAAGAAATCTAAGTGAATTTTTCTAGTGGCTCCAAGTCAGTTACAAAGCAGAGATAGATTTAGAAACAAATCCTTAGTTAAATGCTCCTTTAACTAAATTTGTAAGGTACTAGGTTCTCAGATGATCTGAAAGGAAGCACTCCACATACCAGCTCTAACCAAATACCTAGAACAGACATTCACTAATCAGTCTGTCAGCTGATGGCTGACTTGGTAGCAATGTAAGGACATGCTTTTCTGGGAATTAAAGTTGGTCTCAGGCTTTGTTTGCATTTGCACTTGTCAGCTGACAGGCACGTGCACACCACAAGAGCCAAAGACAAACAACTGTGAGAGAAACTTCACAGTTGCCAGCAGCCACATAAGCTAGAGTACTTTGTCCCAACAACTAAATTTATCTCTTTGGAAACTAATATTTTGAGTAAAGATCACCATAATCAAGCACAACAGCACAGAGAAACTCTCTTTCCTACAGCCTTCTCACCAGACAGTAAAATAACCAGAGAATTTAGGTGATTTCAGGGTAACTAGTTTTAATTATAGTAAATATGCTTACATGTTCACATGGTTAACTTCTGCTCTTAAATGTAGAATTATCCTACAAAATTCATGTCTCTTAGATGTAGCTTTTTAGAACTGGCTGGATTGTGTAAGAAGGATGACATACTCTTGAACAATGTCATGTTGTAAACAATTCACTATTTAACTGGGGGAAAAGTACAAGTGAATACAGACCTGGTATCTTTAAGAAAGTGGTCTTACTTGGTATATAAGTATGATTTAGCAATGCTCAATTATCAGTTCATTTCATTAGTCTTTCTTCAACCAATGTTTGAAACAGCAGAAGTAAATTTTAGCTAACAATTACTGATTCTAAATGAGTTGAATCACAATTAATGATTTTAAATAAAGACTATCTGTGGTTGCAATGTCAGACTCCACATACACATTATTCAAGCCATCAAGAATATAATTCACTGTAACAAGGCCACATGCAATGTAGCTGCAAAGAATCCATATATAAAGCTACTTACCCTTCGGCAGGGTCCAAAGCAAGAGCTCTGGGACTATCTAGGTCTTTCCACACCAAAACTTGTCGGTGTTGCCCATCGAGCTTTGACACCTCAATTCGATTTGTTCCTGTATCTGCCCAGTACAAGTTCTTCCCAAGCCAGTCCACTGCCATGCCTTCTGGATAGTCTAAGCCAAATTCTACCACGTGCTCCAGTGCACTGCCATTCATGAAGGCTCTGCTGATGGTCTGCAAGAATAACATTAGCAACTAAATCAGTGGTATATCAGCTTCTAATAACCACAACTCTGATCTCAAGTTTTATTGTCAAAAAGGGAGGAAAATTTTTATATACTTAAGAACTAAAGATTGTGGCCTTGGAGTTGGTACAGTGGAAGATCTTCATGTTTAAAAAATTACGGCTTCTTATGAAACACTTTTTCTAGTCCTTTGAATACATTTATGATTAGTTAATACTCACCACAGCCATGAAAGACAGGTTTTATCTCTATTTTTAAGATATGGAGACTTGGAAGGTTACACAGTAAAAATCAAAGATGTATTGGGATCTGAATAGTGGTGCACCATGTTAAGCATACACGTGACCATGTGCAAGGACAACCCCCCACACATGCACATTCCCCATCTTGGGGGGTGGGGGGAATGCATCACAGGCAGTGAAGCAGGTCTTTCTCTCTCCCTAGTTCTTTCTCCCCTCTCAATTTTTCTGTCCTATTAAATAAAATAGAATGGGGATGGCGGAAAAATTGGCTACCAAGAGCAATGATTTCATATCACTGAGGCACTAAGCCTCAGTGATAATCTTGGGGACAAGAAAAAAAAAATAAAACAAGATGTATTAATCTGCTTCATTTATTCATCTCTTTTACTAAAAACCATTAGAATCCATCTGGTACTAACATCCCATGCTTTTTGATATTAAACAAAATTTTACATAAACGTGAAACAACCACAAACAATCTGGAAGATTACTCTCCAGATTTTCTGGTCAGGAGCTCTTATTGGCACAGAATTCTATACAACGGAAAAGGGGTGGGAGGACACATTATAGCTCAGAATTAGGAGGCTACAAAGTTTAAAGGTAAATTAAAAGTCAAGTCTTGGGGACAAAGAGAAACCATGGTGGAAAATTATTAGCCACCTATAGAGTGGCAAAAGGGTACTGTAAAGGACAAAGGAGAGAGAGAGAGAGAGGACCTAGTGGGGGTTGTATTCTTATATGGAAAACTGGGAAGTGTTATGCATGTACAAACTATTGTATTTTCTGTCGAATGTAAAACATTAATTCCCCAATAGAGAAATTAAAAAAAAAAAGGATAAAGGAGAGCTGATTGCCACCAAGTTTTAGACAATACTATGATTCCATTCTGACTTCCCTGGGCAAACAACTCACCAATGTGTCCTGTCACCTCACCTCTCCAGAGCTCAACCCCATTTGGGAAAGAAAGAAACAGGCTGGGGGATGGACTGAACTGCCAACATCCATGTCCAGTAGATAAGCAATTACAAAAGCCAGACCTTCCACCTTCTGCACCCCATAAAGAATATTGGTCCAACTCCCAGAGGGATAAAAAAATAGGAAAGTTTCTGATGGGGGAGGGGAGGAGGAGGGATGAGGAACTCTGGTGGTAGGAACTACATGGAATTGTACCCGTTATTTTTACAACCTTCTTAAACATTATTAAATCACTAATAAAAAAATTTTAAAGGGGGCCAGGTGGTGGCACACACATTACAATGTGTAAGTACCCAGGTTCAAGCCCCTGGTCTCCACCTGCAGGGGGATAGCTCTGCAGGTGGTAAAGTAGGGCTGTAGGTCTTTCCCCACCATCACCCTCTTCCCTCTCAATTTCCAGCTGTCTCCATTCAATAAATAAATTTAAAGGGGGCTGGGTGGTGGCACACTAGGTTAAGCGAACATAGTATGAAGCATAAAGACATACACAAGGATCCTGGTTTTATCCCCGACTCCCCACCTGTAGGGGGCTCACCTCACAAGCACTGAAGGAGGTCTGCAGGTGTCTATCTTTCTCCCCACCCCCATCTTCCACAGCCCTCTCAAGTTCTCTCTGTTCTATACAATAAAATGGGGGGGGGGGGGGGCTGCCAGGAGTAGTGGATATATAGTGCTGGCACCGAGCCCCAGTAACCCTGGAGGCAAAAAATTAATGAATCAATTTTTAAAAATCAGTGTACAAGCTATGTGAAATAGACTGCTCAGATTATGCAGAAATGTCACTCATTATGCAACTAAATAAATTATGTATTGCAGATTTAGAAAACTTAAGGGATCTTAGATTTTAGAACAGTGAAGCAGCAGTGCACAGGACTTAAACTGAGGTCCCAGGATCAATCTCTAATACCACCAACAGTCAGAATTAGTGATGCTCTAGCTTTAGAAGGGTGTGTGTGTACATATGTTACATGTTTCTCTTTTTTTAAACCTAATGAGTATCTTTATGCTGGTCCTTGTGCTTCGAGCCACATGCACTTAACCTACTGTGCTACCACCGGACTCCAAAAGATAAGACACCTGCAGACCTGCTTCATGACTTGTGAAGTGACTCCCCTGCAGGTGGGGAGCCAGGGGTTCAAACCCAGATCCTTAAACCGGTCCTTGTGCTTTGCTCCACCTGCGCTTAACCTGCTTCACTACCTCCTGACCTAATGAGTATTCCTTTCCCTTAATTTCTTTTAAAAGTTAAGGTCTGGGTGAGTCAGGCAGTAGCGCAGTGGGTTAAGCGCATGTGGCGCAAAGCACAAGAACCAGCGTAAAGATCCTGGTTCGAGCCCCTGCCTCCCCTCCTGCAGGGGAGTTGCTTTACAAGTGGTGAAGCAGGTCTGCAGGTGTCTTGTCTTTCTATCCGCCTCTGTCTTCCCCCCTCCTCTCTCCATTTCTCTCTGTCCTATACAACAATGAAGACAGACAACAATAATAACCACAACAATAAAACAACAAGGTCAACAAAAAGGGAATAAATAAATATACTTTTTTAAAAAGTTAAGGTCTGGGAGCCAGGTGATAGCGCAGTGGGTTAAGTGCAGGTGGGTTAAGCGCAGGTGGTACAAAGCACAAGGACCGGTGTAAGGATCCCAGTTCGAGCTCCCGGCTCCCCACCTGCAGGGAAGTCGCTTCACAGGCAGTGAAGCAGGTTTGCAGATGTCTATCTTTCTCTCCCTCTCTCTGTCTTCCCCACCTCTCTCCATTTCTCTCTGTTCTATCCAACAATGAAGAGAGACAACAATAACTACAACAATAAAACAACAAGGGCAACAAAAAGGGAATAAGTAAATTTAAAAAAAAAGAAATTTAAAAAAGTTACGGTCTGCCTAGTAAGCAATAAAGAGGGTGATAACAGCATGAATATTCAAAAATTATACAAGTTCTTCCTTTTAGTATGGTGTTGTTGTTTGTTTGCTTATTAATTGCTAACCTTGAGTGATATATCAGTCCAGTAGATACGATTGTCTGTCACATCAAAATCCAAAGCAGAAGCTTCTTTAACACCGGTCAGAGGGATGGCCACATTATTATTGTTAGTTTCTAAAGAAATTCGCCTTATATCTGCTCTCCGTGAAAACAAAAGGAACGCTTCTGGGACAATGCAGGTTTTCATGTCACTGATGAGTTCAAAGCCAATTGGACAGGCACAGCGAAGGCCCTGAGGTCTGTAAAGGCAAAGATGGCTACATCCCCCATTCTCCTCAGCACAGGGGTTGGAACCTAAAAGACAAATTATAAAAATGACACTGGACACACACATGACACAATCAAGACCATTCCATTTTAAAATGTCTAAGCTTTGGGCTCACCAAAAGCTGTGGTACTATTCCTTCCCAAAGCTAGAGTTTTAATTCTAATGTCACAAACACTGTGATAACCAGCAGGGAGAGTGCAGCGACCCATCTGCATTGTTTCAGCTACTAAGGAGGCTAAGGCTGGACTAATATTCAGTCTAGTCTTTATCCACTATGAAAAGCAGCTGTCTGCACTACCTAGACATGAGTGTGCTGACCTCCTCAGAGTACAGGAAAACACAGCAGAACCCCCAAGTGGATTGACTGGGTACAAAAGCACAGCCAAAACATTTTCTTTTATACCCAAAGTTACTTTTAAAATGTTACATTATTTATACAACAGGGCTGAAATACTTAGATAAAAGCATATGCATATGTGCACATGTGTGTTCAGCCCTTCAATTCGAACTATACAGAGTACTACGTTAATATTTAACTTGCCCCTTCCTTGTTTAACATGTGTTAATAGATTATTTGTATATTGGGTCCAAAAAAAAAAAAAGCCCGCCATTTACAAGCTCTGATTACCTTCATTGTTTCTACTCCTGGCTACCGTCTCTAAGAGACTTCTGGAATTACTTACCAATGATTTGGTGAACATTTGTGGCCTTCAGGCCCATGAGATCAGGAAGCTGATCTATGATGATTTCTCTTTCCGCACTTCGCTTGTGCACTCTTTCGATGCTCCGCCTCTGCCAGTCCGTCCAGTAAACATAGTCACCCAACAGAGTAAAGCCGAATATGTGAGGGATTTTATCTTCCACCAGTACTCTCCTCCCAGTGCCATCTGTACTCATGACCTGTAAGTTTAAAAAGAAAAAAGGGTATGTACTTATTCTTCAAATCTATGTTAAAACAACACATTCAATTACTTGCTGCATCAAAATACAAATGTTGCACCTTAGTTATTCCAATTACAATCCCTTGGCAAAATGATACTTGGTGAGAGTTTTGTCAAATTCCCAATACAAGCCCAACCGCCTATTGTTTCTAAAGCTTCTGGCAACATTAGATTTAGTTTGAATTTCTACTATTAAATGAATATGTAAAATTTTAAGACACAAGACCAAATATCTTTAAGTTTGTACATTTCTTTTTTCTTGATTTTTTAAATTGGCACCAGGATTATCACTGGGGCTCAGTGCTGGCACTATGAATCCACAGCTCCTAGGGGCCATTTTTTATTTTCTATCCATTTTAGTTAATAGCAACAGTAAAAAATTGAGAAGGATGGGGCAAGTACAGAAAAAGATAAAACACCTGCAGACCTGCTTCATCACTGTGAAGCTTCCCCACTGCAGGTGGAGAGCGAAGTCTCAAACCTGCGTCCTCGCACAGGAGGGGAGCACATGGCTGGAACCAGGATCCTTTGGCCAGTCCTTGCACTTCTGCACCATGTGCACTTAACCCACCATGCTACTGCCCGACCCTCCAGAATGCCCATTTTAAGACTTCCACTTTGCAGTTTTTTAAGGTCAACTTTTCTTAAAAAAAATAAAAATAGACAAAAGGGTAGTCAGGCAGTAGCACAGTGGGTTAAGCGCACGTGGCACAAAGCACAAGGACCGGCATAAAGATTCTGGCTTGAGCCCTGGGTCCCTCACCTGCAAGGGAGTCGCTTCACAGGCAGTGAAGCAGGTCTGCAGGTGTCTGTCTTTCTCTTCCCCTCTCTGTCTTCCCCTCCTTTCTCCATTTCTCTCTGTCCTATCCTACAAGGACAATAACTACAACAATAAAACAACAAGGGCAACAAAAGGGAAAATAAATTAAAAAATAAATATTAAAAAAAAAGACAAGAGGGCTCTCAACAAATCTCTTAATCCCTGACAACAAAAGTCACAAAGATACCTGGTATTTATTAATTCTTTCTGTAACTAAAATTCAAATAATGAGGACATAAGTAGTCTTTCCAACTACTCTGAAGCAACATCATCAATTCATTCTGATAGTTCCATTAGAAACAAAGGCATCTTCCCCTAAAAGTGGCAAAGGTATTTTTCTGTTTCTTAACACTGCAACATGTACAAATGTACTGTTCTAAAGCACCAACTTCCTAGGTCCCAAATGTGATCCTTTAAAAGGACTGTGTGTCAGGAAAATCAGCCTTCAGAAATACTTTGATACTAAAAAAGCGTACACCAAATAATGCATGTATCAAGATTTTTAAAAATATTCCAAGTAAGTCACTATTGGGATTGCCTGAATTCAGGGAATGAATATCTAATGTAATTTTTTCCCTTTTATTTATTTATTTATTTCCTTTTGTTGCCCTTATTGTTTTATTGTTGTCATTGATGTCATTGTTGGATAGGACAGAGAGAAATCGAGAGGGGGGAGAAGACAGAGAGAGGGAAGAAAAAAGACACCTGCAGACCTGCTTCACTGCCTGTGAAGTGACTCCCCTGCAGGTGGGGAGCCGGGGGGCTGGAACTAGGGTCCTTATGCCGGTCCTTGCACTTTGCACCACTTGCGCTTAACCCACTGCGCTACCGCCCAACTCCCATCTGATGTTATTTTTAACTCTCTTCTCTAAAGTAAAAAAATATATAAATAAATAAAGCAGAATGAAAGAGCTTTGCTGACCTTTCAACAACAGTCAGAGCTTGGAAACAAAGAAAGCACTTAAAAGTTGAGCAAGCAAATTGTGTACATAACCTTGTATTTTCATTTGCAAATGCCAATAAATACTTGATTCACAACTGGTGGAAGAGAGATTAGTAGACTATTCTTTTGAGATAAAAAAAATTTCTAACTTCCAACTGCTACATTACTTTTTTAAGTTAGTTATTTCTCCTTAATTTGAGGCAAGACTTTAGGTGTCTCACATTTCTGTTTACATTCAATAGACCATGCTTGGATACATTTTTTGGTATCTATGTTGAATCTAGAAATTACTTTGGTGCTGAAAAGTCAGAGGACTAGCAAAGAAAGAGTCAACTGGCTACAGACCTAATAAAAATGATATCTCCAGAAGAGCAAAATCTAATTCATCCATTTCTGTGTACTCCACAGCTACTAATAGTCTAAAGATAAAAACTCAATAAATTTGTTTTGTTTTCATCTTTGTTGTGGTAAAGAGAGAGAGAAACACACCTGCAGATCTGCTTCACCTCTAACAAAGCTGTCCTCCTACAGGTGGGGACATGGGGGCTTGAACCTGGGTCCTTGCACACTGTAACATGTACGCTCAACCAGGTCCCAAATTTTTGTTAAATAATTTGGAAAAGGAGGTAAGATGAAATGAACACAATATAAATAACACAAAGCGGGAGCCCGGCGGTAGCACAACGGGTTAAGCGCACATGGTGCAAAGCGCAAAGACCCGCAGAAGGATCACGGTTGGAGCCCCCAGCTCCCCACTTGCAGGGGAGTCGCTTCACAAGTGGTGAAGCAGGTCTGCAGGCGTCCATCTTTCTCTCCCCCTCTGTTTTCCCCTCCTCTCTCCATTTCTCTCTGTCCTATCCAACAACGACATCAATAACTACAACAATAAAACAACAAGGGCAACAAAAGGGAAAAATAAATAAATAACACAAAGCAAGAGGGACTACTCCACTTCCACACAAATCTCTTGTGCTTAACCTTGAAATTTTTAAACTTGTTTACTTTAAACCCTTGCTATTTCAGAATACAGACAGTGTTTCCTATCTATAAAGAAAACTACTTAAGTGGTCCAGGAGGTGGCACAGTGGATAAAGTGTTGGACTCTCAAGCATGAGGTCCGAGTTCAATTTCCAGCAGCACATGTCCCAGAGTGATATCTGGTTCTTTCTATCTCTACTGTTATCTCATTAATAAAAAATAAAATATTTTAAAAAAGAAAACTACCTAAGTTGATATTGCCATCATTATCTCTATACAAAAATTTCAAGACCCACAATTTAAAGATGGGGAGTTCAGGGGGAACAAACAAACAAAAATACTAAAAGATCTTTCTGTTGTGTAGATGTCTCTAGATCATTCAAGGAGCATAAGCAAAAACAAAAGTTTACGTTAAGGTACTTATCCTAAGATCCTACAGTCTAGCTACTTGACTGGGTGAAAAATATCCTTGTTCATATTATAAATTCCTCTAAAAATTCCTTTAAAAAACTATTAGGGGGGTTGGGCGGTAGTGCAGCAGGTTAAGCGCACGTGTTGCAAAGCGCAAGGACCGGTGTAAGGATACCGGTTTGAGCCCCCGGCTCCCCACCTGCCGGGGAGTCGCTTCACAGGCGGTGAAGCAGGTCTGCAGGTGTCTGTCTTTCTCTTCCCCTCTGTCTTCCCCTCCTCTCTCGGTTTCTCTCTTTCCTATCCATCAACGAACGAACGACATCAACAACAACAACAATAACCACAACAAGGCTACAACAACAAAGGCAACAAAAGGGGGAAAAAATGGCCTCCAGGAGCAGTGGATTCATGGTGTAGGCACTGAGCC
The DNA here is from genome assembly GCF_950295315.1 of Erinaceus europaeus. Lineage (NCBI taxonomy): Eukaryota > Metazoa > Chordata > Mammalia > Eulipotyphla > Erinaceidae > Erinaceus > Erinaceus europaeus. Next base: position 49,783,603 of record NC_080168.1, read on the forward strand.
CCAGCAACAACCCTGGAGGCAAAACAAACAAACAAACAAACACAAACAAAAAAAAAAACTATTAGAGAATGAATATTTGATCCTCCTGAAAGGAGAGTTCCAAGAAACTATCTGTGGTCTGAAAATACTAACTAGGGTGAAAAGTCTTTTGCCTATTAGATATATAATTTTAAAACGTGAATACTTTACATATTTGTAAATGCTCATGGGTTCTTCCTTTCTCACTTTCTAAGAAAGAAACTGTTTAAAAGTCAGATGATTCTATTACTTTAAAAAATAGTTCTTAAAAATCCACTGAATCATAGGACTTTGACTACTACTTAAATACTACAAATATGTAAAGTATTCATCTAAAGCACCATCAATTTCTACTGTGGTATATCCAACTGTATTACTGTCAACTTGTCTAAAACATGAGGAATGCACCATCCTTTCAGAAAACACCTAACAAAGAATGTTAAATAGCTTAATTTATGACATTCTAAAATATTTTCTTACAAGCTTTTGGTATACTGAAAGGGTTCTGATGTAAAGATGTTCTTATTTATTACTTTATTTATTACTTATCTTATATTTAATTATTTTGCTGATTACTATGCCCAAATACTGACATTCGAAAATCTATTTGTTGACCCTTTAGCATACATTACATGCAAAATACTGAACATTTTTTAAATGAAATTTAAATCTCCACTTAAAAAAACAGTACAGGGAGCAGGAAGAACACCTCAGCACTGAAGTACAGGACTTGTATACTTGATGCCCCAGAGGTCCTGGATTCAATCTCTGGCACTGCCATAAGCAAGTTGAACCCTGTTCTGGTACCAATCCCACCACATTAACCATATAGATAAATCTTAAAAAAAAAAAAAAAAGAAAAGAAAAAAAAAAAGAGAAAGAGAAAAGAAAAGACCTCAAGGGTTAATCAATTATTTTCTCTTTCAGCTATGTCATTCATCTCGCAACATTTTAAGGCTCATCTCCAAGTCCATTAAGGCCCTAGAGAGAAGAGGAAAATATGGAAGGACATTTGGCAGTAGCAATAGGTGTACAGAAGACTTAGAAAGGAAGAGAAGGCAGGACCATAGAAAAAATGGGCAAATATATATAAATATAGATATAGAAATAATAATCAACCCATATCTGTAACTATGGTAGAACTACTGCAGTTTTCAATGGAGGGAATGTGGGACATAGAACTCTGGTGGTGGGAAAGATGTGGAATTATACCCTATCTCATAATTTGTAAATCAATACTAAATCACTAATAAAAAATTTTTTAAAACCCAGATCATATGACATGACTAGATTATTTAAATGTTTGTGTTATTTAAATTATGTTAAGTATTAATACAATATCAGATGTGTAGTACAGGCTGGTTCCTGTCAGTGAAATACTTTCAGCGGTTGAGTGGTGGTACCCCCAGTAGAGTGCATACATCAGCATGGGTGACGACGCAGGTTAAAGCTCCCAGCTCGGGGAAGCTTCATGAGCAGTGCTACAGGTCTCTGTTCTCTTCTCTATTTCTTTCTTTCTTTCTTTTTTTTCCTCCAGATTTATTGCTGGGGCTCAGTGCCTACACCATGAATCCACTGCTCCTGGAGGCCATTTTTCCCCCTTTTGTTACGCTTTTTGTTGTAGCCTTGTTGTGGTTATTACTGTTCTTGATGTCGTTCACTGTTGGATAGGACAGAGAGAAATGGAGAGAGGAGGGGAAGACAGAGAGGGGAAGAGAAAGTCAGACACCTGCAGACCTGCTTCACCGCCTGTGAAGCGATTCCCCTGCAGGTGGGGAGCCGGGGGCTGGAACCGGGATCCTTATGCCGGTCCTTGCGCTTTGCACCATGTGCGATTAACCTGCTGCACTACCGCCCGACCCCCCTCTTTTCTATTTCTATCTTTATCAGAAAAACAAAGGAGGTAAAAATGAAAGGGGGTGGTGGGAGGGAGGAGCACCAGAAGCAGTGAAATCACTGTGTAGGTAGTAAGTCCTAAAGATCACCCTGGAGGCAAAATAAATATAAATTAAAATGATTTCAATAAAGACACACTTAAACAGTCATAATTGAAGTAGCTATATTAACTGAAATGTTATGTTTCAAAATAAAAGCCATCACTTCCATACAAAAAGAGTTATGTGGGAATTTAAAGTACAGAACTACACACTATTACAGTGAAGGATGAAACCGATAGCATCTATGTCCTAGTAGCCATAATGGAAAACTACAAGGCTGCAGCCTTACTCCCATTTACAACCCACACTTTCACTTGTTTGCTTTTGCTACTCAGATGCACAGTCAGCAAATTAGATAAGCAATCAGCTTGACAACTACACTGACTCTCTCAGACTCTCATTTTGCTCCCCACCCCCAAAAAAAAAACAACAATAAATATAGCTAATGAATGCAAATCACCAGGATAAATGATGAATGCTAAGATGTTGCAACAGGGCATCTTCCAAACACTTCTATCCTTCTGTAACCTATAGATAATCAAAATAAATTAAACGTTAGGAAACAGAGGGAATTCAAATCCATATTATTTAATTTAAAGAATTCTGACAAAGAGAAAGCAAAGGTTTTTTTTTTTTTTTTTAAAGAATAAAAGAAAGGGCACATGTTACAACAGAGTCTAGAATGCCTTGTGTGACTATAAAGGAACTGCATGGAAGGTAGAAGAATAAAAAGGGACTCAAAGGCATCAGGCACGTACCACCCAATGGGAGGTATGAAGTTCCAGGAAACAAGCTACTCCCAACACTTTCAGAATGCAATACAGATGTATTTCAGGAAGACTGCAATTCACCCCAACACTTAAACTGTTTGTACTAAAAACACTGATATTTTAAATGTAGATTTTTTTTGTCTTAAAAAAAAGTATTTTCAAGTCCAGTGGGATGGTGACAGAGCACCCCCCCACCTCCCCGCAATCTCTTATCTGAAAGTCTTAGAGCCAGGTGTGTATCAGAATTCAGATTTATTCTCAACCACCCCCCACCAAAAGAGCATTTAGAAATGGAAAACACATGACCTATCACCCAAGCACCTTAAGATACATATGCAGTATAGGTCCACAAAGCTACTCTCTCCTTTAAAACACACTAAGTTGATCATGCATTGACAGTTTATGAGAATCTTTACTCTGCTGTTCTGCATGCAAGAGGCTTTCAATTAAAAGTAGGGGTGAGAAGGGGGGGGCGGCAGTACAGCGGGTTAAGCGCATGTGGCGCAAAGCACAAGGACCAGCGTAAGTATCCGGGTTCAAGCCCTGGCTCCCCACCCGCAGGGGAGTCACTTCACAAGCAGTGAAGCAGGTCTGTAGGTGTCTTTCTCTCCCCCTCTGTCTTCCCTTCCTTTCTTCATTTCTCTCTGTCCTATTCAACAACGATAGCAATAGCAATAATAATAACTACAACAACGATAAACAACAAGGGCAACAAAAGGGAAAAAATAGCCTCCAGGGGCAGTGGATTCCTGGTGCAGGCACTGAGTGCCAGCAATAACCCTGGAAGTAAAAAAAAAAAAAAAAATTAAAAAAAAAAGTAAGGGTGGGGGAGTCAGGCTGTAGTGCAGCAGATTAAGTGCACATGGCATGCGAAACTGGAGGACCAGTGTAAGGATCCTGGTTCGAGCACCCAGCTCCCCACCTGAGGGGGGGGCTTCATAAGAGGGAAGCAGGTGTCTATCTTTCTCTCCTCATCTCTGTCTTCCCCTCCTTTCTCCATTTCTCTCTGTCCTACTGGCAACAACAACAACAACAATAACCACAACAATGATAAAAACAACAAGGGCAACAAAAAGGGAAAATAAGTAAATAAATAAAATGTATAAAATAAAAAAAGTAGGTGAGGGAGAGGAAGGCAGAGGTAGCTCAGCCACTCAAGCATGTACTTTCCCATGCTCAAGGTCCTGGGTCAGAGCATAGATACCACAGGGAAGCGCCACAGATGGCACCAACGATGTCGCGGTGTCTCTCTCCTCCCACCAAAATCAAAGATTGGCCAGGAAAGGCTCTCACTAGTGGTATCATGACCTGAGCTCACTCTGTGCCATATTAGAAATGAATAAACAAAGGGAGTAAAGAGAAGGAGTGGGGCTGGGTGGTAGCACACCTGGTTGAATGCACCTGTTACCATGCCAAGAACTTGAGTTCAAACCCCTGCTCCCCACTTGCAGGGAGGAAAGCCTCACGAGCAGGGCTACATGTGTCTCTATCTTTCCCTCACCATCTCCCCATCTCTCTCAACTTCTCTGTCCTATCAAACTAGAAATCAATATTTTAAAAGTAAGAGGCGCAAGTCTAGTGGTTCATGAATGATAAAAGTAATAGTTGTTAACAAATACTGTTATTGTTTATGGTTGTTGATATGGTGTGGAAAGCAATATAAGAATATTTTGAAGAAGTAAGTGGCAACAGCTTGAACAAAACCTGATTGTGAGGTTTTACATCTAAAGAATCATTATTTTTCCCATTATACTAAGTCCAATTACTTTCTGAAATCTGTTGCTTTTTTCCAACTAGTTGTAAAGGTCTGAAATATTTCTCTTCTATGACACAGTTACATTCCACTCATCGGAAGCAACATAGTGAGACACAAACATGCAACTTTATCTCAAACAAAACTACTATTAGATTCCTCATCCCCAAGAAGCAACAGTTCTGAACAGGTTACCAGATTTATAAATACAGTTTTAAGCTCCTTATGTTTAAAATACCAACACAAATCCTGGTACAAGCTGGCTGAACCTAGAACAAATGAACTATTTTAGACTATTCCAAAAGATTACTCTGATGCTTTCAAAGTTGAGCCAACACTAATTAAATCTCCTGGCAACTCTCAAGAGTGTGCTTTACAGTATTACCTCAGAGTGGTTTAATTAGTTAAACTGAAATTGGGCTTCTGTCATTTCCAAAATCTACCATCAAACCTGAACCAATGTCTCCAGTGGTTTCAGCTGCTTCAACCACATTGTGTTATGGATTTAACCTTCTGAGACTTCACAGCTATTGTAACCCACACTGAGAATATAGGTTACAACAGGAAAGAGGTGTAAGTTAACCAAAACACTGTCTCCACAGAGAGGTCACAGCAAAGCTTTCACAGACATCACATCCGGTTTTTTTGAGCAGTCATCAGCTCATTAAACATTAGGACAGGACTACCCATGAAATCTTGGAACACAGCCAGTCTACTGCCAAAGTTGCTGCTATGCAACTTCACTTGACTAGACATGTTCAAGAAATAGATGACAATGGCACAACCGGGCACCCAGCAGAAAGTGAGCTGGAGCTGGAACGCTCGCTACAGAAGTCGCAGAGAATTATTCTTTCTCTAATATTCCAGTCAACATTCCAAAAAAACAAATTAAAGTTTACACACAGGAAAGGCAAACAGACATCATCAGACTTTATAGTGCATAAAATATAATTTTACAGAAGTGACAATGTAAAAAACAGAGTGAACGCTTTGCCATGAATGTGGACCTAGACTTGGGCCCCGAGTCACTATGTGGAGGCACCAAGCAAAAGGGAAGTTCAACAAGCAATGAAGTGGTGTCTCTGTGTCTCGATCTCTACCTAGAAAATGAAAGGTATGCTAGGAGTGGTAGACTCATTTGAAGTCTTGTGGTTCCTCCCCACCGCACCCCCCAAAAAAAGTGTGGCGTGTATGTTTGTGTGTATATATAAATATATACATCATATATACACTTCTCCCCTTCCTTCCTTCCACAGATATAGCATTTCAGTCATGCAGAATCTTGCTGAAGTGACAAGTAAAGAGAAATGCCTCGGGCCCAGTTAGGGGAAGTAAAAAGATACCATGCACCTGTTTGAGAGGAGTAAGGGCAGTTAACAGTGAGGCATTCAAAGTCTCTCAAGGTATTATTTCATCTGAGTAAATAAAAGCAACTTTATTTTCTTTTCTTATTTGTTTGTTGTTTATTTTTATTTTTTATTTATAAAAAGGAAACACTGACTAAACGATAGGATAAGAGGGGTACAACTTCACACAATTCCCACCACCAGAACTCTATATCCCATCCTCTCCCCTGATAGCTTCCTATTGCTTAGCTCTCTGGGAGTATGGACCCAAGGTCCTTGTGGGTGCAGAAGGTTGAAGGTCTGGCTTCTGTAATTGCTTCTCCGCTGAACATGGGTGTTGACCAGTCAATCTATACTCTCAACCTGTCCTTCTCTTTTCCTACTGGGGAAGGGCTCTGGGGAAGCAGAGCTCCAGGACACATTGGTGGGGTTGTCTGTCCAGGGAAGACTGGTTGGCATCCTGCTAGCATCTGTAACCTGGTGGTTGAAAGAGAATTAACATACAAAGCCAAAAAAATTGTTGACCAATCATGGACCTATGGCTGGAATAGTGCAAGTGAAGAGTTGGAGGGGGGGGGGGGGGTCCTCTGTTTTGTAGATATATTCCAAAGGGCCTGTGGCTATACTAGTGTTGTTTTTGTTTTATGCCTGAGCCTGAAATCTGATATGCAGGTGGATCCTATTTATTGTTCAGGGAAATGATGTCATGGCTGGAAGAAGGACCAGAAAGCTGGATCAGGGGAGAGAGTAGCTCCCAAATATGGGAAAGGTGTATAAATATTGTTAATATATATATATATATATGAATAATTATATAAAAGAAATAGTTTTTTCTTATGAGATAATTCCAATCCATAAATAGGAATAATGGAAAGGGTATAGATGTCTATTTCTTCTTCTACGAATATGTGAGTGAAGCTTGGTGAAGGATTTATTATTCTTTAAGTTTTTTATAAGTGCAAAATTATTTCAAAGTAATAGTCAAAAAGAGGTAGGTTACTATACAAAACACTATGTATTAGACAGAGAGGGAAGAGAAAGAGACACCTGCAGACCTGATTCAGCATCCTCACACCAGTCCTAGCGCTTAGTGCCATGTGCACTTAACCTGCTGCACTACTGCTGGGCCCCCAAAGCTCTAAATTTAAGTGAAATAATAAACATCAGTCAAATGAAAGATCTCAGCACAATAAAAGAAACCCTAATCTTTATCTGAGATTTAGTCTTTTAAATTTAATCTAACAAAAACATACAGGATAGTAACTTTAGTGTTTGGGATATCTGTAAGAGTTCAACAACAACAACAAAAGAGGGCTGTGTTATACTTAACATCATTACATTTATTTATTTATTTCTCCAGAGCACTGCTCAGTTCTGGTTCATGGTTGCGCTGGGAAATGAACCTGAGAGCAAAAGCCTCAGGCATGAAAGTCTTTTTTTTTTTTTTTTTTTTACCCATGCATAACCATTATGCTATTCCCCAGCCCTCAGCTCTACAGCTTTTAATTGTAGACTATACTTAAATGGACTTTAAATTTTGTATCTTTATAGACTTTGGTCACTGTGAATAACTTTAGGGATGACTACTGCATAGAATCTTTAATAGCTGTTTATAAACTTTACAATGAAGTAAGTTAAAATACCCATCCCTGATGACTATTCAGAGTTCTGCAAGTTCCCACCCCTAGAAGTCTTTAAACTGTTGTCCTAGCAACATATGACCACCTGTCCTTTCAAAACTTGCCAAAAGAAATTGGGAGCAGAGGGCCTCTGATGCCGAGGTTCAGCACTACATTTTCATTTTTTTAAGAGGAAAAGTTTAAAGAAAACATTCACGTCATCTTCAATATGAAATTTATTTTGGCCAACTCTCTGAAAGAAAACATATTACTTGTTCTTAGCCAAAGATCCACATTAAAAGAAGACAAACAAAAACACACCAGAACTGCTAAAACTGGGAGGACCATGTGGTTCAAATGGCCTTATCTGTAAAGAGTGGCATTTGTGTGAATTACCTGAGGTCACCTGTATTCAACAGCAAAATCAAACAAGAGTTAAGGTCAGGGTCCAGTAGTAATAAATACTTCAACATAGATCTGAAGACTTACTCAAAACAACTAAATATTATTATAAATTGTTAATAGGCTGGGCTCTCATGAAAATAAGACATTAAAATTAATGTCTTTAAAAAAAGTAAATAGGTGGTCCGGGAGGTGGCACAGTGGATAAAGTGCTTGACTCTCAAGCGTGAGGCCCTGAGTTCAAGCCCTGGTAGCACATGTACCAGAGTGATGTCTGGTTCTCTTTATCCTCCTCTCTTTCTCATCAGTAAATAAATAAAAATCTTTTTTTTAAAAAAAAAGTAAATAAAAAAATAAAATCAGTGTCTTTTCTTTAAGGGGTATTAAAAAAACCAAATGAATTCAAAGGTCATTTTAAAATAATCAGATTAAAACTAAGAATATCTCAGTACCTATCAAAAGATTTTACACTAAAACACAAGACGAAAAAGAGTTAACAGAAAATATTAAAAAATGATTCAACAGCAAGTTCAAACTTGGGTTTTACTAAAATGCTTTTTAAATACCTACATGCAGCAGAGTGCTTTAATTTACACAGATAAAACAACACTAACTCCTGAGTGAGGTGAAGCATCTTATTTGGAGAGGCTCTAGGGTTTGTTTGTGGCAATTCAGGAAAGCATGATTACAACTATAATCAAGCTAGTTTTTCTCATTATATATACATGTAGTAATTTTTTTAAGCACAGGCCAAGAAGAGTGGATAATGATATATATATATAATTGGATGATGTACTACTCTGGCTACTATAAATTATAATACGTTAAATAATTCTGCTAGAACTGTACATCAGCAATATAGGAATTCAAAACTCTATTATCCTAATGCACAACACCAAATACAAGTAAGACGATATAATAAGCCAGCACCATGTTTACAATCCCGTGACAGAGGCCTCAAATTCAGATATTCTTGTTGAGCGGAGGAGTCTTGTAATGGGAGTTTAGCGGCATCATTCTGTTACTGTGTCAATAAGAGTTGGGAAATATATATATATATATATATATATATATATATACACATTTATATTGTATATAAATATATATTTATATAAAATTTACATACAGAGTATAATAAAAATAGGCCAAAATTCAGGTATTTAAATTCATTATTTTGAATATTTTCTACAATGTAAATTACAATCAATTTTATAGAAAAATGTATATCATAAAGTGGCAAAGATCGAAAAGGAAGTACTTTGCACTGTTGTTAAAATCATCAGAAGAGGGAGTCGGGCGGTAGCACAGAGGGTTAAGTGCAGGTGGTGCAAAGTGCAAGGACCAGCCTAAGGATCCCGGTTCGAGCCCCCGGATCCCCACCTACAGGGGAGTCGCTTCACAGGCAGTGAAGCAGGTCTACAGGTGTCTATCTTTCTCTCCCCCTCTCTGTCTTCCCATCCTCTCTCCATTTCTCTCTGTCCTATCCAACAATGACAACAACAATAATAACTACAACAATAAACAAGGGCAACAAAAGGGAATAAATAAATAAATACTTTTTAAAAATCATCAGAAGAGGTAATAAGCTCAACAACAGCTGATTATATTCCAATTTCTTGAGGAGTAATATAACTTAGGAACAAATAAGAAAGAAAAATCATAATAAAAGGGGTCCTTGTGTGTTTTCAAAGACTTGAATAATACACAGGGTAAAAATGCCAGACCCTCCCAAAAAATTGCTTTAAAAATATCTGAATACTTGGGAAACATATTGCCTTATTAGGGAATTGATAAAATAGAGGAAGCTGTCATCAGAGGAAAATGTAGCCCTGCAATTTCAGGCTTAGAACATCAAATAGAACATTCACTAAATGCCAAGTTTTCAACACACATGCTACACAATAATACCCTCTTTATTCAAGCCCCAATAATCTCCTTCTCTGTTTCCCAACAAAGTTGTGCCAGGTACAATTAGATTTGGACAAAACTACCTATGAGAACTATATTTTTTAAATTATTATCTTTATTCATTGGATAGACAGCCAGAAATCTAGGGAGTAGGGAAAGATACAGAGGGAGAGACGACACCTGCAGCCCTGCTTCACCACTCCCAAAGCTTTCCCCTTGCAGGGGGGGACCATGGGCTTGAACCTGGGTCCTTGCACACTATAACACGTGCACTCAACCAGGTGTGCCAGCACGCGGCCCTGAACAATTGTATTTTTTAAAGTAGGGATATGTAAAACAGAAGAGACTCAAAACAGATCTCTTTGTGCTTAAAGTAGATAAGAAAACCCCATTTACCTATGACTGCCAAGGGGCACTGCATTTAGTCAGCATATGCTCAGAAATGAAGGGGGCAGGAGTGTGGTAAAAAGTATATAAGATGGTAATATATATCACCCCCTTCCCTCTCAATTTCTGACTGTCCCTATCCAGCAAATAAATAAAGATTTTTTTTTAATTTAAAAAAAGATGGTAATACAAAAAAATTTTCAACAAAGTACTTTTTTTAAAAAACATTTATTTATTTATGACAGAGAGAGGATAGAACCAGAGCATCCGTCTGACATATGCAATACTGGAGACTGAACTCAGGGCCTCATGTATGGACTAGGAAGAAGCATAATGGTTATGCAAAATATTTTCATGCCTGACGCTCTGAAGTCCCAGGTTCAATCCCCTGCTCAGACTACAATAGCAGTTGTTTTAGTGAAATCTATGGTTCAATTCAAATTAATTTCTGTCATTTAGTTGAACTGATATGCAATGTAAAAATGTACCATCCTGAAAAATAAGCCAGTAGTGCATACTTTATATTATGGCAAGGAAGTACTATAAAAACTGGTAAATTACAATGGTGTGTCTTTGCAATCAGCAAGTAGTATTGCAGGCCTCAGTGTGTCAGATATTTTTGGTAATGAAAACTGACCAAGAAAAACGTGAATGCTGTTAAGACAAAATGTGCTTCTCTCTGCTTCACGGTAAAACTGAAATCATCCTCTCTGGAAATACTTCAGTATTTACTATCAGGAGGCCCCAAAACACCACAGTGACTAACACTTGGGCAGGTGGGGGAGCCCCATACAGACAAGTAGTCAGTAGCTTGTTTGTCAAAGGCAATGAAATGATTTCAGCATAATGAAGAGAAAACATAAACGAGTCTCAGCATGTGTCCTTGAAATAACACCTACAGATAAGTGGTCACTATCAACGGACAGGGAAGTAAGGCATATTCTCACAAACACATTCTCACATAGGACACTAAAAGACAGTAAGACTTGACTTTTTGAAAAATGCTCTCACTAGCAATTCCCTGTGTTATACCCCTCTTTGTAGAAGGTGATCATAATTCTCAGGTAAATCTATTCTTCCTGTAAATCTGTAGATATAAATTTATTATGGAACTCAGAGCTCCTCTATAATTTTTTTTAAATAAACTGAAATTATTATTGTTGCTGAGGACAGCTTAGGACAGTGAAAGGGGCTGAACCTGATTTGTTGGGGTCTCAGACATAAAAGCTTTTTGTATAACCGCTATGTTATCTACTCCCCAACTAAGTTGTTCTTTGGCTCTACTAACCCTCAGATTCAGCTCCCCAATATAGCCAGCATCTGGTTATATAGCCACTTACATAAAAAGGGAATGAGAGGGGGCCGGGTGGTAGCACAGCGGTTAAGCACACATGGCGCAAAGCCAAGGACCGGCATAAGGATCCTGGTTTGAGTCCCCAGCTCCCCACCTGCAGGGGAGTAGCTTCACAAGTGGTGAAGCAGGTCTGCAGGTGTCTTTCTCTCCCCCTGTCTTCTCCTCCTCTCTCCATTTCTCTCTGTCCTATCCAACAACAATGACAGCAGTAACAATAGTAACAACAACAACAATAAACAACAAGGGCAACAAAAAGAAAAAAAAAGCCCTCCAGGAGCAGTGGATTCCTAGTGGATTCGCACTGAGCCCCAGCAATAACCCTGGAGGCAAAAAAAAAAAGGGAATGAGAACTTCATCTAAGGAATCTCCTTGCTGCAGACAGTATAAGCAAGTAACATTCTGAGCTCCAGAGCCACTGAAAACACAAGAGCTTAGTATTCTTTACTTTGCTACAGAGTAATTTAACAAAAACTATCTATTTTTCCCAAATGTACTATAAACACATTAGTACAGTGTGATCCCAAGGAAAATCTAAAATCTTTTGAAAGAGTATATAAAATCGTATACTCAAGACGTGACACTCAATATTGTACTGGAGAAACAATGCTTTTTACTTTTGGGCATGAAAAAATATGCGAAGCATTCTTAAGAGAATGGAACTGGAAGGAAGCATGAGAGCAGACCAGGGTCAGGAACATTCTGAGTTTCGGTACCTATGTAACAAGACTAGCAAGTAGTCTTAGAAAAAGTATGCACTGGGGGCTAGGCAGTAGCGCAGCAGGTTAAGCACACATGGCATGAAGCGTAAGGACTGGCATAAAGGACCCCGGTTAGAGCCTCTGGCTCCCCACCTATAAGGAGGTCACTTCACAAGCAGTGAAGCAAGTCTGCAGATGTCTTATCTTTCTCTCCCCCTCTCTGTCTCCCCTCCTCTCTTGATTTCTCTCTGTCCTATCCAACAACAGCAGCAGTGACAACAATAATAACAACAGCAACAAGGGCAACAAAATGGGAAACATGGCCTCCAGGAGCAGTGGATTCGTAGTGCAGGCACTGAGCCCCAGCAATAACCCTGGAGGCAAAAAAGGATGCAACTTTACATTTTTACCTTTCTATCAGTTTGCAAGCTCAATACAATTCATCTGCTACCAGAGAAATCAAGATGAAAGGCTAGTGGTGGCATTGCTCCTAATAAATTGCTTCCAGTATCAGAAAGGAAAGCAGCTTTTCTCCCCTAATTAGAAAAAAATCAATTCAGATGAAGAGCTGTACTTTTCTCCTTAGTGAATAACATATCAGTGATTTTACCATCATCACAAGAAGGGAGTTAGTACCAATACGCATTCTTTTAATTTATGGATGTGTCTGTCGGATATGAAAAATGGGGTGGGGGGAGGTAACATAATGGTTATGCAAAGAGTCTCCCATGCCCAAGGCTCCAAAGCCCCATGTTCAATCCCCAGTACCACCACAAACCAGAGCTGAGCAGTGGGAGGGAGGGAGGGAGGGAGGGAGGGAGGGAGGGAGGGAAGGAAGGAAGGAAGGAAGGAAGGAAGGAAGGAAGGAAGGAAGGAAGGAAGGAAGGAAGGAAAGGGGAGGGGAGAAGAGGAGAAGGAGGAGGAGGGAAGGGGAGGGGAGGGGGGAGGGCAGGGTAGGGGGAGGAGGAGGGGAGGGGAGGAGGAGGGGAGGGGAGGGAGAAAAGGAGAAAAATATGACAAAAGCAGTGATGTTCTAAGTAAGAAAACGCTATCAGAATCTGGGGGGTCAGGAGGAGGGGTGGTTTTCCATCTAATTTACCACTATCCCCCAGTCTGTGAAAAAGAAGGAGAAGAACAGGGGAGCTCCAGCAAACCCGGAATAAGATATATGAGCTGGAAAGGAAGGCAAGCCAGGTTTAAGGACATGGGTACTCCTCAGGAAAGGGGAAAAGAAGGAAGCAAGGAGTAAATGACACTCCTGTATAAAATGCATATAAAGCTCAAGAACAGATGCTAGAATGGATACTAACTTTCAGACCATTGTACTCACTGCAAACTAAAAAGTGAATATTCTTTAACCAACATATGTTGTTACGTAATATTATTCCACCAGAGTTATCCCTGGGGCTTAGTGCAACCAATACAAACACACTGCTCCTGGAAATCATTTTTCCCTTCTTTTTTTCTCCCTTATTTTATTTGATAAGGCAGAGAAAAATTGAGATGGGCAGGGGGAAATAAACACCTGCAGAGAGTCGGGTGGTAGCACAGCAGGTTAAGCAGACATGGTGCGAAGTTCAAGGACAGGCATAAGGATCCCAGTTCGAGGCCCCGGCTCCCCACTTGCAGGCAATGAAGCATGTCTTCAGGTCTATCTTTCTCTCCCCCCTCTGTCTTCCCCTCCTTTCTCCATTTCTCTCTGTCCTAACAACAAATAATATCATTAACAACAACAATAACTACAACAACAATAAAAAAAGCAAGAGCACCCAAAAAAGGAAAATAAACATAAAAAATAAATAAATAAATAAATAAATAAATAAACAAACTCCTGCAGACCTACTTCTCCACTTGTGAAGCCTCCCCCTTGGAGGTGGGGAGCAGGGGCTCACACCGAGGTCCCTAAGCCTGGTAACGTGTGTGGCTCAACTGGGTGTGCCACGACCCAGATTCTTATCTTTATTATTAAACACTGTCATTCAAAACTCCCGTAACTTCTCATTTCCGTGCCTGAATCTCTCCTGAACTATGTCACACTGAATAAACTTCTTCACATAGAGTGCTAAAAGTACACTGAAATGGGGGGGAGGGTGGAATTTAGAAAAGTCCCGGTAAAAAAACAAATTTTATTTATTAGTTTTGTCATCACCAGGGTTTCACTGCTCTGGGCTAACTTATTCACACAAAAAGATGGAGACAGAGACTTAGAGGTAGAGAGAAAGACACCACAGCAAGTAAATTTCTTCCACATGAGCTATTTTGCAAGTCAAGAAAAAAGATTTAGGGAGTCGGTGGTAGCACAGTGGGTTAAGCGCAGGTGGTGCTAAGTGCAAGGACCGGCGTAAGGACCTGGTTCAAGCCCCCAGCTCCCCACCTGCAGGGGCGTTGCTTCACAAGCGGTGAAGCAGGTCTGCAGGTATCTCTCTTTCCTCCTCTGTCTTCCCCATCTCTCTCCATTCCTCTCTGCCCTAAAGTAAATAAATAAATAAATAAATAAATAAATAAATAAATATTAAAAAGAAACAAAATTTATTTTTAATAAGATCAGCTATGGTAAGCTTTAAAAAAAAGGCAAAACCAAATATGGAATTTTAAGAAGTCCTACAAAATAATAAATGAAATGTTTGTTACTAATATAAATTATGTGCTCTTCCCTTATGTATATTCCATCCAGGAAACATGACCTTCAGACTATTTTTCTAAGAGTTGTACTACCTATACACTTAAGTGTAGTAAGTACACAGTTGATCACCAATACGCACTTGTGAACTAATGCAGAATGCTTGTACAACCTGTACTCATGCCAACCCAAGCAAAACTAACTGCCTGTCTGAAAAGTGAACCAATAACCTTTATCTCATTAGCACTGCACTCCAGCTGTTAAAGACTGACACACTAACTTGGACTGAAAGGGAGAGGGCAATAAAACACTAACAACAAGGGAGAAAATTTACAGTCAAGCCTATGCAGAATTTTCTATTAATGGAAACCAGCTGCAAGAACAAGAGATGCAGTTTTCCATATTCAAGCCTAGTGGAATATTAATGGGTTTTTCTTGTTCCAAGTTTCCATTCTGAAAGGAAAGTCCTTAAATGCATGATTCCCTTGGAGTCTCTGGGATGTTACCTTTCTAGAAGGCTGCAGGAGCCAAATTATCTCTTAGGAGATATAACCTAGTGGTTCTGAAGAGCTATTCAAGCCCTTCCTTTTATGGGCAGTCATAGGTTGCTGACCTCTGGGAAAACTGCAGTTTAAACAATTTTAAGGATGGGATCCACAAGACTAAGTTCAGCCAAACTCAAAGTTGGAATATACAGACTTCACATTCTGTATCAAAGATACATGCCATTTACAAAACACTTTGAGGGAACATTCACCACTGGCAGTTTCTAGTATAATTCTATTCTGACTACCACTGCTAAATTCTATCATTTGGCAAATATTTCATCCCAAACTTTAGTTAATTGATCTTTTTCTCACACCACTCATAAGTCAATTAAAAAAGTTGTCTGCCATGATGGACCTAGACCTCGAATAAATCCCTCTCTCCATTTTTTCCAGTCATCTCTATCAGGAACAACAAAACAGACCCCTTTGTGGGCCACCATAGGACCTTGCCCTCAACTTGAATCAACAATGGAAGAGAATGTTCCATCCTCCCTAAGGGAGGCTGGACAACATACTCTATGCTCCATCTGAGGAAGATGGGTTCTGATACTGGGGCAGTTTAGAACGTTTCTACTCATGACCAAGAATGTGAGCTCAGATCTACAGGGATGCAAAGGTCACATAGGCTCCTACACTGAATATGGGCCCCAGATCACATCAAATCAATGGGGTTTACAGTCAACAATATTTATACATCTTCCCCATATTTGGGAGCTACTCTCTTTGCAGATCCAGCTTTCTGGTCCTTCTGCCAGCCATGACTTCATCTCCCCAGATAACAACTAGGATCCACCTGCATATCAGATTTCAGGCTCAGGCAAAAAGAAAACAAACAAACAAAAAACACTAGTATAGTCACAGGCCCTTTGGAATATAACTAAAATATGCCTACTAGCTATCTACAAAATGGAGACCACCCCCCCCACACACACACACACACACACACACTTCATCTGCACTATTCCAGCCTTTATGTTCATGATTAGTCAACAACTTGTTTGGCTTTATATGTTAACTCTCTTTTCAGCCACCAGGTTCCAGATGCCAGCATGATGCCAACCAAACTTCCCTGGACAGACAACCCCACCAATGTGTCCTGGGGCTCTGATTCTACAGAACCCCATCCCACTAGGGAAAGAGAGAGGCAGGCTGGGAGTATGGATCGACCTGTCAATGCCCATGTTCATCGGGGAAGCAATTACAGAATTCAGACCTACATCTCACAAAGACCTTGGGTACATACTCCCAGAGGGTTAAAGAACAGGAAAGCTATCAAGGGAGGGGATGAGATACGGAGTTCTGGTGGTGGGAATTGTGTGGAGTTGTACCCCTTTTAGCCTATGGTTTTGTCAGTGTTTCCTTTTTATTTAAAAAAAAAAAAAAGGAAAAGTTGTCTGCATGGTGCAAAGCTATACACCTGAAATGTGTGTAATGTTATATAAATCAACATTATCTCAATAAAAATATTATTTTTGAATGTAAATAATGTAAAAATAAAACTCTTGAATAGGAATTACTTGCATGTGGTCATCTCAAAACAGTATTTATACTTAACATCACTAATTATAAGCAAACAAATATATACATACACACACAGAGAGATTTGGTTTTCCTAATACAACTACTAATGTTTCCAATACATATCTTATATAATACTTGTTTTTATGTAGAAACTATATATAGGGAATTCAGGCAGTGGCTTTGCCCAAAATAAGAAAATCATTCAGGTAAGTTCTTAAGACCAGAAATAGATTAACACCTTTTCTCATGCCAGTATAATTCAGAAACAGTAGAGTAAGGTGTAAGAAAATACATAATCCCTAGAATCTTGAAAGTTGAGTCAAATTTCTATAAAAGAATACCTCTAGGACCAAAGACATCTTAAGAGGTGAGAACATCTACATTGGATTACCATCAACTAAAAAACATTATAAAATCTTTTTTTTTTTTTATGGAAAAGCAGAGAACAAACCTCAATTTTGTCTGTCTTGGCATCTCCCCAGTATATTTTGCCTTCATCATAATCCAAGGCTAAACCATTTGGCCAACCGAGTGAAGTGTTAACCAACACGACTCGGTCAGAACCATCCAGAGCTGCTCGTTCAATTTTGGGGATTTCCCCCCAGTCAGTCCAATACATGTACCTACAGAAGAATATAGGCAATGAGCTTCAAACTGACAATTAGCTAACTTTCATATAATATACTAAAAGTGAAAATCACTCCCTCACTATTATACTGGCGTCATTAGTAATTACACTCCACAGAAAGAAAACAATCACAACTCAAGAAAACTGAAAGGACGCTTAAGACATTTAAAATAGCAGTGTTCAAGTCAGTAGGAAATTCAGATTAAACAGTGTTTTCTAGAATGACACTAATGATGCCTTCCAATAATGAGATCTCCTTTTAGTAATACACACACATGTATATACATGTATCTTTTCCATTTTTTTTTCCTAGATAGCTTGTCATCTTGGACATAAAATTATTCCAGTACTAGCATTCAGATGACCAACTAAATTAACACACTAATACCTCTTGTAAGTGCTAAGTGATTACTCTGGTTCCTGGGAGTTTAAGTGGCTCTGTGGCATTGGTAGACACGTAAGAGTAATATAACATGTTTACTGTGGAGGGCTTGCAAGAGTTCACTTGGATAGGGCACAGCTTCGCCATGTGTGCCAACTAGCACACAATGCACTGAAGGAAGCTTTGATGCTGTATAGTCTCATCTCTTCTCTCTTTCTAAAAATAGTAATATGCTATGTTTACCCTTAAAATAAATCTCATGGTACCAAAAAAATACTGGTGCACACTCACAATGCTGTTTTCCTGGACTGCGGTTAGAGTAGACTGTTTCCCTTAACCTTCTCCCAAAAAGAACAAGTTGCCTGGCCCGAAATTTTTTTAGAAATTAAGTCATTCGTGTATTTGGAAAAATACAAAATTAAGAATTATTCTTTACCATATCATTAAATTAAAGGGGGTAATGAGTTATAAAAATAATGCATTTCTCCATTTTTCATGGTTATGATGAAACCTGACAAAATCTGCAGTTAACACCCAAAGTCAGCAGGCATGGACTTAATTTGGAAAGAAAGGAGTCAGGTGGCAAATAGGTTATGTGCACATAGGTTAAGTGCACTTGTTACCTACCACGAGCCAGGTGCACATAGGTTAAGTTCACTTGTTACCTACCAAGAGCAAGAAAACAGGTTCAAATCCCTCAGTCCCCATGTTAGGGGAAGCTTCATAAGTAGTGCAACAGTGCTGCAGCTCTCTCTCTCTCTCTCTCTCTCTTTCTTTCTCTCTCCTCTCTTAACTTCTCTATCTCTACCCAGTAAATGAATAAATAATGTTATTTTTTTAATTTTAGAAAGGAAAAATATTCAAAACATTTGTTAAAGGGAGCTAGGTAGTGGTGCAACTGGGTAAGCATACTCATTCCCATGTGCAAGGATTCAAGTTCAAGCCCATAGGCCCCACATGGAATGAGGAAGCTTCAAAAGCAGTGATAAAGTACTGCAGGTATTCCCCCCCTCTGTCTAGTCCCCCTTCCCTCTCAATTTCTCTGTCTTATCAAAAAGGGGGGGGGGTCTTTCAAACAGGCTAGAAATTCTTCAGCTTGAAATCTTATTCTAATAACTGTATCTGAAAACACATAACCTTAAAGAACTGCTTGCTGAAAAAAGAAACATATACTTCACAATGGGTTTGTCAATGTTTTATATATCTATAGAAATCAGAAACACCAGGTAAAACTTTGTATCTTACCCAAGCATGGGATCTAAAACAATAGCCCGGGGCTCCTCTAAGTCCTCTGAAATTACAATCTTCCTCATGGTTCCATTGAGCTTTGTCACTTCTATTCGGTCGGTGCCAGTGTCTGTCCAGTAAAGATTCCGGGCAACCCAGTCCACAGCAATCCCATCAGGATGCGCAATCTGAGCTGTGACCACAAACTGACTGCCAGACCCATCTATGAATGAGCGGCGTATGGCCCTCACTTCATCGTCAGTCCAGTATATGTAGCCCTCCACAGGATCATAGTCTATGGCGATGGCATGCCGGATGTCTTCTAATTGTAGAACAATGTCTGTGAAATCTGGTGTATCCAAAGAAATGCGTCTCAAGTCTGTTCTTCTGGCTAAAAGCAGTAATTCAGTAGCACCTAAAGCAACAAAGGGGGGGGGGGGAGAAAAACACGAAAAATTTAATCACTCCAAATGAAGAAAACTCCAGGGGTCTATCCAGAATGATAATGGATCTTTGCTATTTGATCTTAATTTCCCTCTCTACTAATGTCATGTTTTGTGTCTGCTCATTACTGGTGACAGTGACTGAGAACTGGTTTTATAGTTTGACCATTTGGTGATCTTTATAAATACATTGAAGCACATGGAGGCCAATTTTTCACTGAATGAAAGATGATGGAAAATTTGGACTCAATCTTTTTTGCTTATTGATTTGAGCCCAGACGAATTTTCTCCTGATCCCATGGAGAAAGGAAAAAACTCTTTTATACCAGGACTTGGGAGGTTTGGGGTTGCTGTACTGAATCTTGACCCGAGAGGCCAGGCAGCGGTACACCTGGTTAAGGGCACACATTACAGTGTAGAAGGGTTCAAGCCCCTGGTCCCTACCTGCATGGGGAAAGCTTCATGAGTGGTGAAGCTGAGCTGCAGGTGTCTCATTTCTCTACCTCTCTACCTCTCCCACTACTCTAAATTTTTCTCTGTCTCTATGCAATAACAAAAATTTAAAAAAAAAGTCTTAACCCACTACTGGAAATCTTTATCTGTGCATCTATATGTCTTTAGTTATAAAAGCTTTTGTGTGACTGTGATATTGCTGTACCTTCAGAGGGTATTAATAAATTGTATTATAAAGTTTCATGTTACCGAGGTTATTTTCTGATCAGCTGACAGAAATAAACAAGGACTTATATACTTACACACAAATACTTCTAAAATTCCCAGATAATAGTAAAATTGAATGTCTAATACATTAAATATGCTATATTAAAAATTCTTACAGAATTTGTCCAGCCCCAGTGGAGAGCAGTCTGGAGAATTCTCAGAAGGCTACAAGTGGATCTATCCTATGAACCTGCAATTCCTCTCCTGGGGATATATCCTAAGGAACCAAAGATACCCACCTAAAAAGGTTTGTATATACCTACATTCATAGCAGCACAGTTTGTAATAGCCAAAATTTGGAAGCAACCCAGGTGTCCAACAACAGATCAGTGGCTAAGTTGTGGTATATATATGCAATAGAATACTACTTAGCTATTAAAAATGGTGATTTCATCTTCTTCCCCTAATCTTGGATAAGCTTGAAGGAATCATGACAAATGAGATAAGTCAGAAACAAAAGGATGAATATGGAATGATCTCACTCATAGGCAGAAATTGAAAAACAAAATCTGAAGGGAAAACACTAAGCAGAACTTGCACTGAAGTTGGTGTACTGCACCAAAAGAAAAGGCTTTGGGGTGGGAGGGGGAAGGTTCAGATCCTAGAACATGACGGCATAGGAGGAACTAGTGGGGGTGAAGCAGGTCTGCAGGTGTCTATCTTTCTCTTCCCCTCCTCTCTCCATTTCTCTCTGTCCTGTCCAACAACGAACGACATCAAGGACAACAATAATAATCACAAGAAGGCTACAATAACAAGGGCAACAAAAGGGGGAAAGGGTGGCCTCCAGGAGCAGTGGCTTCATGGTGCAGGCACTAAGCCCTAGCAATAACCCTGGAGGTAAAATAAAATAAAATAAAATAAAATTGTACATTCTAAAAGCTTGAAATTTTTTTATATTTATTCCCTTTTGTTGCCCTATTGTTTTACTTTTGTAGTTATTATTGTTGCCATCGTTGTTGGATAGGACAAAGAAATAGAGAGAGGATGGGAAGACGGGGAGAGAAAGACAGACAGCTGCAGACCTGCTTCACCACTTGTGAAGCGGCCTCCCTGCAGGTGGGGAGCCAGGGGCTCAAACCGGGATCCTTAATTAAACTGGTTCTTGCACTTTGCACCACCTGCACTTAACCTGCTGTGCTACCGCCTGGCCCCCTAAAGGCTTGAATTTTATGGTACGTAATTTATAACTCAGTAAAGCTGTTTTAACAAAGGGAAATTAGGACAAAATCTGGTAAAATTAAGAACAAAAGATGTGGAGAAGGAAACAGCAGCAGTAGAGAGGTAACTGAATAAAAACAAAACAGTGGTTAAAACTAAAGAGTTGTGGGTCTCTAATTTAAGCCACTATATAAGCTTAAGCAAAATACACCTAACAGTCTGCTTCCTCATCTGTGTTACTCATAAAGTTGTTGTGAGGATGAAAATAAAGAAACAGAAAATTCAGGAATGTTTTGAACATATAAATACACCATTACGTATTTATATATGTCCAACTGCATTTCACTAAATTATCTACCATATTTATTTTAAATGTTTTTGACCTAAATCAGCATTCCATAAAACATAACTGAGAATGAAGTTATTAGCTTAGATCCTTTTGTGTAATTTCACTACTAGCAGAAAAGTCAAGTAACTATAAAACTAACGGATAAGAAGCAAACTGAGGGAGCTAGGCGGTAGCACAGCGGGTTAAGCGCATGTGGCACAAAGTGCAAGGACCAGTGTTAAGGATCCCGGTTCGAGCCCCCAGCTCCTCACCTGCAGGGGAGTCGCTTCAAAGGCAGTGAAGCAGGTCTGCAGGTGTCTGTCTTTCCCCCTCTGTCTTCCCCTCCTCTCTCCATTTCTCTCTGTCCTATCCAACAATGACAATATCAATAACAACAACGATAACTACAACAATAAAACAACAAGGGCAACAAAAGGGAATAAATATAAAAATATTTAAAAAGAAGAAGAAGCAAACTGAAAGAGTGAACAAAAACTGTCAGCCAAAGAAACAAATCCAAAAGAAAACAAACTTCAAACATCTGTCTAGAATTACAGTTGGAAAAATCTATGAAATGAAATGAGGCTCTCAACACCAGATTCTTCAACTCTAGGAAAAACGACAAATGAACTGTCTTAGAAAAATACAGGCCTAAATACCATAGCAGGCACCAAGGAGTAACTTTATACAATCCACCAACCCTTGTAACTACCAAAAGGAGTCTGTCCAAAACATTGCAAACAAAGAAGTTACAGAAAGTGAATCTGTTAATTTAAATGTGATCAGAACAAAATAGTTTAAAGTTACTGCAAACCAAATATGTAAGTGAAATTCAAAATACTATCAAACATGTTCATTTATACTGTTTTGAAAGAGTACACAGACCACTACTGCTTTAAAAAGGGGGGGGGGGAACCTTTTGTTTTAAAATGAAACCAAATTATTGTTTGCCATGGAAACCATCTGACAAGAGTCAGCCAGCTTCACCTTTGACTATAAGGGTAATTTATCAATGCCAAGTCATGACAAATATCCTGTACACAGACTCAATTCCATCTCTCTGACTCCCTGACCCCCTTGTCAGGAACTCTCTAGCCTACTTGCAAATAAAGACTTCTGCTTTTCAGAGTTTGCTAAAGAAGCCACTGCTAAGTAGAACTATTTTCTTACCAGATCTTGCTGGTGGCTAGAGAATCAGATGCTGACCCATACTGGTAAGAATAAAGAACAACATTCTCAGTAAGGGGGATGGGGGAAGAAGAAAAAGAGAAGAACTTGTGTTCTTTTCACTATATTCCTCTAACGTGCCCTCTCTCTACAAAGAATTGAGAGAGTAAGGACAAGAGACTACATGACTGTTAAACATAAAAAGAGGATGCTTTCAACAATATGAAATTTCTTCTTTTTCTGAAAGCTTATCTCAATGTTAAAAAGTTATTTCAAATATCACTGAGTCACTTTTAGAAAGTATATCTAACCCACAATAGTCTCTATACTTCAAAGTTTAACAAACATCTTTTCTTCGCACTGGCTCTTTACTTATAAGTTCCCCTACTGTTAAAAATATGCTGTCTATGAGAAGTAGCAATCATTTCCACAGAGCAAGCATGCATTAATATTCTGTCAAAAACAGTGTATAAAAATTTTGCAGGGATACTAAAATCATTTATACAATATTCAAAGAATGTCCTAAGATACAAAACATTCCTGTTATATAAGCATTTGCAAAGTAAGGCTAAAATCTCCAGAAGTACTATTACCTATAGCACTTACTACTGAGAAAGAAAACCAATTGTTATCTGAAATGTTTCCTTTTTAGATAGAATCTTCTTACCATCTTTGCAGGTTTTTCCATTCTCCAGGAGTTTGACCCCTGTTGGGCAAGCACACTGATAAAAAGGCTTGACTGGAGACATCAAACACAAGTGGGAACAGCCACCATTATCAGTTCCACATGGATTTGTAGCTGTCAAATATAAATCATACTGATTAATCCCAATGATTTTGTGGATGACCTCCCTCACTTTGGTACATAAAGGTTAACAGTCACAACATGAGAACCTGTGATAAACTAAATCACTACCAAATGACATCCACATACCTGACTACCAGATGATTAGCAAAGACGCAAATTTACTTAGCATTTTATGTCCAAATGGGACTACATAAGAAATAAAGCAGGAGGCCTCTGCCCTAAAAGAGTTTATAATCTAATCAGTAAGACTAAATCAACAAGGAAAATTGTTTCTTTACATTGGTAAAGAAAATAAATGCTGTTTGGCCTATTAAAGGCTGTATATAAGTATATGGTCAGATAGGATATAACTCATTAAGAATTAAAAAAATAAAGGAAACCTTCAAGGAGAAAGTGAGACCTGACAGATGCTTTGGATAAGAAGGACAGAGAGGAGAAATCGTAGGAATGAAAGAATAGAGGCTCTAGAATGACAGTAATAGTGGAGACAGCCTCACTGGAGGTTAAGATTTCTGTTGACTAGTTAGGACTAAGCTGAATGAGAAGAGATGGCAACAGATTATGGTGAAAGGTATTGAAAGCTATCAAGAGTAGTAAAAATCTTAAAAAAAAAAAAAAAGATCATATTTTGAGATTAACAAGTAAAAGATAAGCAGAATGGATTAAAAGAGGAAAAACTGAGCAGAAATTACTAAATTTGTAGAAGCCATGGAAAGGATATAGTTATGACTATATATATAAATATAACTATTACTTGAAAAATCAATGTAAAAAGACAAATAAAATATTAAAAACATAAGCTCTTAGCTGTAAATTCTCAAACAAGTTATATAACATGTCTTTAAAAGAGGAGAAAACATACAAGAAGATGGTTTACAGAGAGACAGCCATAAAAATTAAAAACTTATACAACTGACTAGACACTTCATTTTAAAGGAAAAACTAGTAACACATACATTAAAAAATAATTCCATGGACTTATGATCAGACTCCAACACAGCACATGTAGCATTTAATTATCTCCCCCTAGATGGAAAAGGTTAACACAAAGCAATGCACAATCCAAAAACCTTTCATTTTTGGCTATAGAGTACACTGAGATACATGCCAGACATTTATTTACACATGAGTGCCAAACACTTAACATTCTCATATTCCTCTTAAACCTAACCTACTACTCTCTTACAAGCTGTCAGCATTCACAGCCCAAGTCACTATAAAGATTAACCAAAAATAGAAGGAAAAAAAAATCCTAGAGAAAATAAAGGCACAGAAAAGTTAAAGCAGGTATTTTATTTAATGAACTGAGGGACTGGAACTCAAGACCTATACTAACAAAGGTTTCCATTTAAAAAAAATGTTTTCTGAACATAACTAAGCATACACTAGGAAATATGAACAAGAAATGCACTTGTTTATAAGCTCAGCATGAGCTTTCTCAATTTCTAGTCTCTCTCTTCTCCATATTCATAACCCCCAGATAGCTAATAGCTACTAGTTCATGATGTTGTTTAGACTGGATTCCATTTTCACATTTCCCCTACTTTCTATCCCTCCCCACTACCGCAGGATATGTTGGCCCTCACTAAAGCCATCAGAGTGCTACAATGCTATTCCAACTTGCAATTTAAAAATCAAGATCACTTACCATTTGGCTGCCTCTGTTGGCTGAAGGCGTGTATATCCATGGGAGAGAAGATGTTAGAATGGATTTCACGCAGACCCTCTCCAGTGTACTTGTTACAAGCCAAGATAGAGTGCGTGTTCCAGTCAGTCCAGTACAATGTGTCCTCAAATAACGTCAAAGCAAAAGGGTGTGGAAGGGAACCTTTAACAACTGCCTGCCTGTGAACACAAAGAGAAATTCCAAATGTTCTGAATTTTCTTCTTTCATCAAAATTTCATCGCTCCCACTGAAATGATCCAGGAGTTCACATTCACCCAAATCTTAAACATACCTATCAAAATCAGGTCACATCATGAATTCGAATATACTTTTCTGAATGTAAGGGCAATCTGGCTGTGACATTTGCATTGATCTGCAGGGATGATTTGGCTGGCTAGGGAGGTGTCCCCTTCCTCTCTCACCACTCATGTGCATTCCTCCCGAAGCTGTGTGCTCAGTTGAAGAGGACGGCCTTCCCCAAATAGAGACGGAGCAGTCAAGGGTGTACAAATAGCTGCGCTCCACTGCTAGAGCCTCCAACAAGCTTACAAATATATTTTTCTACTAGCCTAAAGCTCCAAGCAAAGCAGTTCAGAATGGTCCCTCATAACCAAGGAGATAATGCCAACAGTAGAGTAACAGACTCAAACGCCTGAGGCACTGGAAGTCCCAGGTTCAGTCCTCAGCAGGACCATAAACCAGAGCTGAACAGTGTTCTGGTTTGAAAACAGAAAGAAATTACAGAATGGTCTCTAATAAAGAACAGAAAAAAAGGTCCAAGTATTAGCACTGCTGTCATTTCCCATCTCTGGATTCACATCTTTCACCCTTCTGAATAATTCCAGTTTCTGGAGAGAGGTGAGCAGAAAGAAGAATCTCAGCATTTACAGTTGACACTGGGAAGTAGATTTAATCAACAATAGCACCCACCCTCCCCACATCCCTTCTTGATGTGGAAGAACAAAGAATGTAGTCGCTTTCTTCCATCCCTTCTTGTGGTTTTGAGAACTGAAAATAAAAACTTAAAGCAAAAAAAAAAAAAAAAAAGATGTTCAGGTAGAGCTCTCTTTCTGAAAACCCCAAGCTAGCTCTAACAAACTTAGCTCACTTTAGTACCTAACCTCCAAAAGTTAGGTGGCAAGAAGGAAGCCCAGCCTGCCACTGGTATAAAGTGTCCACGGGAAAACAAGATTCTAAACTTTCAAAAGCACATACTATTGATATGTAAAGAAAGTTGACAGCCTTGTTAGTGCTCAGAGCTCAGAACTTAGTAGAGCACCATAGAGCAATGTAACTAGTACTCTAAATAAATGTCTTGACATTTTTATAATATCAAACACAACATCTTCATAAACAGCTCAGGAAAGAAAGAAGTGTAAGAGAAATAAAAAGTATCTATCATATCATGTAGAGGGAAAAAATCCAATTTTAGGTCTTTGAGGCTATGTGATGGTTTTTGATAACTAAAAGACTACCACTAAACTAGATTAAATTTATGAGAAGGTTCTATTTTTCTAAACAGCATCTGCTATTGCACAGGGATACAAGATGTTTTAGATTGGCGTTAAATATTCTTTTAACTGGATATAAGATTAGAATCACTAATTTACCAAGCCTTCTATTTTATCCACTATCCCACCTTTCCAGGCTTCCCAAACTTTCTATTCTAGAACCACGTAACTACTTTTCCAGACCACATCACCACAATTCTTTTTGCCTCCATGTGCTCAGTGCCTGCACTACAAATCCACTGCTCCTGGCAGCCATTTTTTCCATTTTTGTTGCCCTTGTTATTGCTGTTGTTGGATAGGACAGAGAGAAATTGAGAGAAGAGGGAAAGACAGAGAGGGGGAGAGAAAGATGGACACTTGCAGACCTGCTTCACCACTTGCAAAGCAACTCCCCTGCAGGTGAGAAGCCAGGGGCTCAAACCAGGATCCTTGTAGCTGTCAGTGTGCTTCAAGCCATGTGAGTAACCTACTGTGCTACCTACCTGCCCCCCCCCCACACACACACAATTTTTTTTAATGCAGCACTGAGGAATAATAAACTGAAGCTGATCTCAGGACTGTTGACACTGCTGAGTGACCAACCTGGTCCAATTATTTCTCTCTCTCTCTCTCGAGAGAGAGAGGTCATGGGAGGAGGGGGGAGACAGTCCTACTACTGCCAGAACTCTTGGTGTTCTCAAGTAGAGTTGCAATCAAATCCCGGTCCTCACACATGCTAAGTCAAGTATGTAATCACTGTACTACCTCCCAGGTACCAAGATTTTTTGTATTATCTTACTTAATTCTCTCTTCCCTAGCCAACTTTTTTTTACTTTCCCCCCAAAAATGTACTGTCACAATGTTTATTTCTAAAGTTGTTTTCTTTTTTCACTTTTTAAATGAGCACTTGTATTTTCACTAGAATTACTATATGTTACATATAGGAATATTATCAGGTTATCATAATTTAAGTCCAAATTCACATTAAACTGATATTTCACACTTAAGTAAGCCTTTCAAAATTCATTATAGTAAGACAGAATGCCGCGATATTGCCAAGAAAGACAAGTAACATAACTGAAAATTAAAGAATAGTAAGAACTAAGTTATTTAACAATTAATCTACTTAAAAAGAATTGTAAAAAAATAAAGAATTGTAAATAAAAAGCTGTCACTTACTTGAATGAATGAAACAGCAGAATTAACAAAAAAAATTCCCCTTTTAAGAGGTAAACTCATTTTATATGTTGAGTAAAACCACAGTGCTGATAAAATATCAAAACTGAGTTCAAACTTACTTCTGTAAGCTTTGTTTTCCTTATCTGTAAGTGGGTGATAATGATCTCACCTCAATGAGTTACTATGACGAATAAATGATAAATATATGCAAAAACACCCAGCGCCGTGCTTCATACTTAATACTTCATAAATGATTCTTCAATTTAAGGATTTCTGTCTTCAACATTTTCATATATCTGATAAGAGTACACTTCACAATTGAAATGAACATTTCATGTAGTAGTTTTAAAGTCACTAAGAAATTCCCATGGTCAACAACATATTAGAGTCTAGTAAATTCTAGATTACAGCTTATTCATATTCATGACATTTCACATAACACTATTAGGTGCACAAATTAGGTGGACATGATATTAGACAGTCAATAAAAGTATGGTAAAATTAAATGTCTGAAACGAAAGATGAATCAACAGAACTGAGCAAAAAGCAGAGCTGTGAAAGCTATCACTCATTCTCGTCATATTCTCTGATCACTGACTGATCTGGCCAGACAATGGTAACAGAACAGTCCCCACTCTTCCCCTACCTTCACCCTGCCTGGGATTACCAACGACACCACCTCTTGGACATGCTACTTCAAGGAATTCATCCTGGGCACTGGGAATAGGAGAGGGCACAAAGCCCAGTTCTCTAGAACACCAAAACAATAGATGTTTCAAAACAGATCTCTGGTGTTTTGTTTTTGAGGCCCTTGATTCAATTCCTAGTACCACATAACAAGAAAAGACAAAAACAAAGTAGAACAAACGTAAGGGGAAAAAAAAATGGTGGCATGGTGCTCTGGTTGGGTCTCTCTCAATAAAAATTAAAAATGAATCTCAACTAAGCAGACAAAAGGAAAGCAACGAAGACCCTGCTGCTGCTGAGCTAGTGCCAGCAACCTCTGAATAGTGCCTCCTCCCTGGTTTGTCATTGCAGCCACTTACTAAGGGCCCCAAACACAAGCCAATATGCCCAACTACCTGAGCATACTTGCCACCCCTTTCAGATTCCTTTCAGATTCCACCCCTTTCAGGTGCCTTCTTTTAACTTTTGTACCAACTGGACTTATTGGTTACAAGCATCTATGTACTTGTATTTGTTCTCTGTTCCTAAGACTCTTCCCTGAAAGCTGTCCAACCAAGAACTCCCCACTGGGTGGGCATTAAATCTTCTTATAATCTCAACAAAGTACTGTTCAGGCATCTGAACCTAGCCTTGAGAGACAAGTTTCCCACATCACAGTGATGTTGCTGTAACACCTGAGAGCATAGCAGTGGTGGTGGCAGTTTTTTTTTGTTTTGTTTTGTCTTTTATTAGTTGATTGATTTATTCAAAAGGCATGTACAGAGCATCTACTGATGTGAATGCTGGAGATAACACTGGGCAAAACAAAGAGGATCTCTGAACCAGCTGGGTCTACCTTTGGTGGCAGTTTTTGAAAAGTCTCAGAGGTCTTTCAATGAAAACACAGAACAAGTAGGAAGTAAAACCAATAAGCACAACATTTATAACAAAGACATGTACAAAAACGTGTGGAAAAATTCCAAAGCTAAGTCTAGATTGGCATCAGCACTTCTGCAGGAAGAATCAGAAAGTAACAACAGGGCACAATAGTAGCTCTAAGGAGAAAACAAATGAGAGATAACAGAGCAAGGCAAAGCAATTTGCAAACAGCAGGTGACTAGGAAGGGTTCTGGTTATTCCACAGTGACTGGATTCAATGAATTCATGGTTAGGATTAATGACCCTCAAAAACTTAATTTCCAGGACTCCCTTCCAGACAAAGTCCCACACTGAGGATAAATCACAAGGAGCAGGATGAAAAGTGAGAACACAGAAAAAAGAGACAAGTTCAAGAGGCATAGTAGGGAGAGAAGACAAAGGGAAAAGTGAGAGAGGCAAAGGAGCCAGGAAAAGCTCAAGAAGCAAAGAATAAAAAATGGTATACATGTTCATTCTCTGTCACACACTCAAACTGTACACCCAATGCATGCCTCCCAGGTCTAAAGCCCTGGGTTCTATTCCTAGAAACAGAAAAGAAAAGCTGGGGGTGGTGGTGGTGCATGAGGTTGAGCACATGAGTAGTGAAGCTTCATGAGTAGTGAAGTTATACTGCAGGGTGTTCTCTCTCTCTCCCTCTCCTTCTCCCTCTCCCTCTCCCTCCCCCTCTCCCCCCCACCCCCCATAAAAAGGAAAATATGACTGCCAGGATTGGGGAGTGCAGGTGGACTTGGAGTGCAGGCACTGAGCCCCATTAACAACACTAGTAGCAATTAAAACAAGAGAGAGCAAGAAAAGAAAACTTATGAGAAGCTCTGCTTCTATAAACTTAAGGAGAATGATTTTAGAGTGCTAAGGGCAAATGCATAATGGGGAATTTTATTACCTGTGCTCGTAATCAAATGACCATGTAAAAAGTTAGTATTATAGGCAAAATAGGTAGGGTTGGCCAAAGAGCTCAGCTGGATATGCACCTGCTTTGCCATGCACACAACCCAGGTTTAAGTTCTGCCTTCTAGCCCCCCATACTGAAGGAAGCTTCTGTGCTACAGTGTTCCTTCTCCTCCTCCCTCTTCCTCTCACTCTTGCTCTCTTAACATTAGCCAGGAGCAGAGAAGCCTCAGCAGCAAAAATTTAAATATAAGGGAAAGTATAATACACTCATATAAAATAGTATAGCAAAAATTCATGGCCCTGAAATAAATGAACTCTGTAACCTAGACCCAAAGGAACCAAAACACTTAAGAATAATATAGTCATTATAAAAGAAAGACACAAACTGAAAATCTGAAAGCTGGAGTGACAGAACCAATAAAAGAAAATAAGAATTAAAAATTTGTAAAAATAAAGTATAAACTGGAAATAAATCAAGAGAAAATAAACACACACAGAAGTAGAAAATGAAAAAAAAATCTTAAAGATCAAGAAGAAAAAGCTTCTGCCATGTATGCAACCAAGTTAAGAGTATTGAGCCCACTGCACTGAAGGAAGTTCAGTGCCGTGGTTGGTTGATGGAGCTTTCTCATTCTCTCTCTCTCTCTCTGCCTGTCTAAATATAAAGAAATAGAAAAAATGTTTTTGCAAATTTATTCATGTAAAGTAAAGAGATTAAAGACAACTACAAAATACATTAAAAACCAATATAAAAAAAAACCCACATGGACAACATTTACAACAGAGAGTAT
Source organism: Erinaceus europaeus (assembly GCF_950295315.1). NCBI lineage: Eukaryota > Metazoa > Chordata > Mammalia > Eulipotyphla > Erinaceidae > Erinaceus > Erinaceus europaeus. The sequence goes on from NC_080168.1 coordinate 49,814,970, forward strand.
GAAAAGGTATGGAAAACTACCGACAGTTAATTCTAGATCAGCACCAGCAATTTAGCATGAAAGTATTTTAATTTAAAAGATTTGAAGTACAGGGGGCTGGGCAGTGGCACATCAGATTAAGGCACATAGTACAAAGTTCAAGGATCCTGGTTTGAGCCCCACTCCCCACCTGCAGGGGAGTAGCTTCACAAGCATTGAAGCAGGTCTGCAGGTGTCTTTCTCTCCCCTCTGTCTTCCCCTCCTCTCTCCATTTCTCTCCGTACTATCAAAAAAAAAAAAAAAAAAGAAGGAAAGAAAAGAAAAAAAAAAAAGAAAAACTGCCTGCAGGAGCAGTGGCTTCATAGTGTAGGCATTGAGCCCCAGTAATAACCCTAGAGGCAAAAAAAAAAAAAAATCAAGCACAAAGCACAGAGAGAATGCAACTACACTCGAGTAAGAAATGGCACAACATGGTAACTTAAGCACTCAAGGAGAATTAGAAACAGTAAATGAGGGAGTTAATAACAAAAGATTGAACAAAGAATGCTTTCTCTCTCTTTTTTTTTTTTTACTTTTAACCTTTTAAAAAAAGGCATATGCTTGGGGACTAGGAAACAGCTCACCCAGTAGAAACTACTCTTTATGGGAGTCGGGTGATAGCACAGTGGGTGAAGAGCACATGTTACAAAGTGCAAGGACTGGCGTAAGGATCCCGGTTCGAGCCCCCGGCTCCCCACCTACAGAGGAGTCGCTTCACAGGCAGTTAAACAGGTCTGCAGGTGTCTATCTTTCTCTCCCCCGTGTTCCCCTCCTTTCTCCATTTCTCTCTGTCCTATCCAACATCAATAACTACAACAATATAACAAGGGCAACTAAAGCGAATAAATAAATAAATACTAAAAAAGAAAAAGAAAGAAAATAATCTTTACAATGGAGAAGAACCTGTGTTCAAGCCTCTGGCACCACGCAGAAGTGCCACACACAGGAGAAACTTTTTTGAGTGGTAGAGTAGGGCTATGGGGTCTCTCCTTCACTCACTGGCCCTCTCTTCCTGTCACTTTCACCAGGAGGGCAGAAGCAGAAGCAAGCAACAATAAAAGCAAGGTACATCTGTTTCTTGGGAGGGGGGGGCCCTGATAGCATCAAAAGGTCTGCTGATAAGGGTAGCCCTGCTTCTTCTCTGGTACCTCTGATTCCTACCTCACAAGCTCAATGATACCAGTGTGGCTACTACAACATGCATGTCCTCCAGTACTTGATAAATTCCCAAGAAGTGCTCAGAGAACCTAGAAAAAGCCTAGCCTTCTTCCCTAGCCAACTTTCTTAAGCACCTTTACCTCTAGCCTGCTATCACTGCTAGGACTTGGGTTATTATTGCTTATTTGGGTACATGTCTCTAACTTGTTTCTTTTAAGAAGCAGAATTTTCACAAGCTCAGAAAGTCATTAGCCACGTCTGTTTGTCTTGTACTAGAGGGTCTCCTAGAGGGTCTTTCATGGATGTAAAATTCCCTAGTTTATAGCCTGTGGCTTTATTAATCATTGACTTGATAGTGACTACAAAGCTTATCTCCCTAGGACTACCCTGCTGAATAGCATTCTCATATCTGGAATGCTCTCTGGACTTGATCACTATAGAGTTCAGTCAACACAAACATCCAAAACCAAACTAACCTTCATTCTGGGGGTGGGGGTGAGGGTGGGGTTGTTTGTGTGTCTCTGCTTATTTTAGATACAGAGAGAAATTGAGGTGTAATGAGGAAATAGAGATATACACTTGTAGTACTGTTTCACATGAAGCTTCCACCCCCTGCAGGTGGGAACCAGGGACTTGAACCCAGGTCCTTACACATTGTGATTTCTACACTCAACCAAGTGCACCACCATCTAGACCCCTCTTGTGGGGTTTTTTTTAATGCAGGGTCTCACATGTACACAAAGCTACCAAGTCACTTCTGGACACAATTTTTAGTTTTTATTTTGAGAGGGTGTGGGGAAGAGGGGGAAAGACACCAAAGTACTATTCCTCCTTTGTGCTGTTCACGGTGCCCCCTGTGGTACCAGGGGTCAAACCCAGGGCCTCAACACATGGTACGGCATGCATTTTTACCACACGATATCACCTCCTGGATCCTCAGCCTCATCTCCCCCCCCCAAAAAAAAGGAGGGGGGAGAAGAGGAGGGGGAAGGGGAGAAAGAGGGAAAAGAGGAAGAGGAAATGTTAAAAAAGGGGAAAAAAATCTATTCTCCTTTCCTGAACTTAAAATCTTGATAATGGCATTTGAAGTAAACCAACTATTCAAAGCAGAATTGTACGTACTCAGAGATGACTTTATGGAGCAATAATGGTTTACTAGATAGAGCTGGAGCACAGCCAGCCAGAGAACTGCTGAGGGCATTTGTGTAGATAAGGGAAATGAATCACATATTGTAAGTATCAATGAAGACTTTGGACTTTATTCTAAGAGCAATGATGGTTCACTGGTAGACATAAGAAATGAAATAATACCTCTGCAAACCATCTTCTACACACCTTCCAAAATAGTATTTTTTAAATTTTGCAAACAATCTTGAACCTTAAAATGGTTCAGAGTGGAACATTATTATAAGATATGATGGCGGGAGTCGGGCTGTAGTACAGCGGGCTAAGCGCAGGTGGCGCAAAGCACAAAGACCGGCATAAGGATCCCGGTTCGAACCCCGGCTCCCCACCTGCAGGGGAGTCACTTCACAGGCGGTGAAGCAGGTCTGCAGGTGTCTGTCTTTCTCTCCTCCTCTCTCTCTTCCCCTCCCTCTCTCCATTTCTCTCTGTCCTATCCAACAACAACAACAACAATAATAACTACAACAATAAAACAATAAGGGCAACAAAAGGGAAAAAATAAATAAAATAAATATAAAAAAAAAAAAAAGATATGATGGCATTAAAGTACAAATTCAGTTCCCAGTAAATAATTCAGCAAAGGGCTGGGAGGTGGCATACCTGGTTGAGTACACGTTACAATGCACAAGTGTCCAGGCTCAAGCTCCCAGTCCTCATCTACAAGGAGGAGCTTAATGAGCAGTGAAGCAGTGCTGCAGGTGACTGTCTCTCTCCTTCTCTATTTCCTCCCTCCCTCCCTCTAGGTTTCTGTCTCTACCTAATAAATAAGTAGATAAATGATTTTACAAAAATAAGCTTCGCCGCAGCTCTTTGTTTTAAAATGGTGGTGGTGGTGGTAATAATAACAACAACAACATAGCAAAATACCACATAAAATATGACTTCACATGAACAGATAATATGCTTTCTGCAGAGAGTGTTTAGGAAGTACTAACAATGCATGTTAGGAAATGGATAGGACAGCCTTGTGTAATCTGTTTTAAAAACAAATAATAAATAAACTATTTTCCACAGCTGATACTCTCAAAGTTCTATGTTATTTAGCATTGGGAAAATGCATAACATATATCCATTGTTATAGTACCATACAAAGTACTTTCAGACACTAAAATTCTTCTCTGCTCAGTATTTAATATTTATTTATTTATTTATTTATTTATTCCCTTTTGTTGCCCTTGTTGTTTTTCTGCTCAGTTTTAATCTTTCTCCCAAACCCCTTTCAGCCTATTTTAACCTTAAGATTTTTTTTTCATCATAAACCATCCTGTAAGTAAAATTTTCTTAAATGGAAGAAAATATTCCAAATCTCCAGATGACAAAAAGCTTATTTAATAAATTCTAAACATTTTATTCAGAAAACTTACAACATTTTGAAAAAACCCTTCAAATACCCAAGTCTCTATGTTTTTGTTGGGGTTCTTAGAATGAGACCACTAGTAAACCAAGTAATCGCTCAAGCATAAGAATGTCAATATGAAATTCATCTTTTAAAATCTGACTGAAAATCAGGAAACAGCTCACCTTGTAGAATGCACAAGTTCACCGTGTGCAAGATCCAGGTTCAAATCTCCCCCCGCCCCCAGCATCACATGGGAGCATCATGCACATTAGGTGACATGGTATCTCTCCTCTCGTTTCTCTCCCTATCTTAAATAAAACAAAAGGTGACAGGGAGGGTGGAAGGAAGCCAAGAACAGTGGAAACATGCAGATGCAAAACCCTGGTATAGCAAAAACAAAATAAAATGAAAAACAAATACAAACCTGGTTGTGATCTGAAAAGAAATCCCATTTTTATGTACTATGACTTTGCTTCCTTGAATACTCAGGTATAGAACAAATGAACTGGGCTTTCTCTAACTCCAAGGGTCAGCAAACTAGAATCCAATAGCTTCCCATCCAGTTTTGTAAATGAAGTTTTACTGGGACACATTCATCTTATGCCCTCGTGTATTTTATTTTATTAATATTTATTTTCCCTTTTGTTGTCCTTGTTTTGTTGTTGTTGTTGTTGTTGTTGTCGTTGATGTCATTGTTGGATAGGACAGAGAGAAATGGAGAGAGGAGGGGAAGACTGAGAGGGGGAGAGAAAGACACCTGCAGACCTGCTTCACCGCTTGTGAAGCGACTCCCCTGCAGGTGGGGAGCCATGGACTTAAACCAGTATCCTTACACAGGTTCTTGCACTTCACACCATTGCGCTTAACCCACTATGCTACCGCCTGACTCCCTTATTTTATTTATTTATATTTTAATTTTTTCCCTTTTGTTGCCCTTGTTGTCTATCGTCGTTGTTGTTATTGCTGTCATTGTTGGATAGGACAGAGAGAAATGGAGAGAGATGGGGAAGACAGAGAGGGGGAGAGAAAGACAGACACCTGCAGACCTGCTTCACCGTCTGTGAAGCGAACCCCCTACAGACAGGGAGCCTGGGGCTCAAACCAGGATCTTGATACCAGTCCACACGCTTCTCACCATGTGCACTTAAACCACTGCATCACCGCCCAGTTCCCATGTATTTTTTTTTATTAGTGATTTAATACTGATTTATAAGATGTAAGATGATTGGGGTATAGTTCCATGCATTTCCCATCATCAGAGTTCTGTGTCCCCACTTCCTCCACTGGAAACTGCAGTAGTTCTCCCAAGGTCACAGATAAGGTTTCACTATCAATCTATTTCTATGTATTTTTCTTGCCCATTTTTCCCCTATTTTTCCTCCACTTCCTTTCTAAGTCACTCCCACACTTATTATTACTTGCAAATGTTCTTCCTTTTTCCTTCTCTCTCAGATAAGAAAAACAGTGCCCAACTTGCTCTGGTGTTTCCCAGATTCACTTCCTTTTCACTGATGGTATAACAAAACATGATTCCTGGTAACAGACACTTCAGGTTCTTACAGAATTGGGGTTTACAGGCCTCTGGTCATCTTCACCTATCATTTACCCTTCTGGGAGTATGAGCAAAATTTCTTTTGGAGAATCCTGTATTTTTCTATTGCTACTATCGTGCCATAGCTACAGCCGTAAGTAATTATAGCAGAGATCATATGGCCCAGTGTCTAGAATATTTACCATCTGGGCCTTTACAGAAGCTGAGCCCTGTCTCAGTCTAGAAATTTAGCAAACAAGCTTCCACCAATGGTAGGGAGCTCCAGAGGTAATTCTGAGTACGGTGACCCTTTGTAGTCATGGGTGTCCAGCTCCCTGAGGGATGCTTAGCTTCACGTGACACTCGGGAATGAAAATCATAATAGTAACTCCACTCCTTGGATTAAGACAAAAACACTTTGGGAGAGAACAGAAGTATACCAACTGGATGAAAACCACTAGAAAACTAAATTAGCTCAGAATAAAGGAGAAAACAGTCTATTAAAACTAAATACAAACAAGATAGGACAGAAATATAGTCCGAAGGGGCCAGGTGGTGGTGCACCTGGTAGAGTGCATGTTACAATGCCCCGGCCCCCAGCTGCAGGGGGAAAGCTTTGCGAGTGGTAACAGTGCTGTGTGTGTGTGTGTGTGTGTGTGTGTGTGTGTGTGTGTGTGTGTGTGTGTGTGTGTGTGTGTGTGTGTGTGTGTGTGTGTGTCTCACCCCCTTCCCTCTCAATTTCTGGGTGTCTCTATCCCATAAGTAAAGGTAATTAAAAAAGAGAGAAAGAAATGTAGTCAGTCACCTCTTTTAAGTACAAACTAAAAGCCTATTTTTGTCCTTTTCTGACACTTAATTCTTTTTTTAATAAAACAGTATTTTTTAAAATATTTATTTATTCCCTTTTGTTGCCCTAGTTTTATTGTTATAGTTATTGTTGTCGTCATTGTTGGATAGGACAGACAGAAATGGAGGAGAAGACAGAGAGAGGGAGAGAAAGATAGACACCTGCAGACCTGCTTCAGCACCTATGAAGTGAGTCCTCTGCAGGGGGCTAGAACGAGGATCCTTATGCCGGTTCTTGCTCTTTGCACCATGTGCGCTTAACCCACTGTGCTACCGCCCAACTTCCTCTGACAGTTAATTCTCGCACAACCTGGGGGGGGGCATTTTAGCACTGGAAGAAGTTGTGGGTGTGGGTGTGAGTGTGTGAGTGAGAGAGAGAGAGAGAGAGTGAGTGTGTGTGTGTGTGTGTGTGTGTGTGTGTGTGTGTAATAGGGAAAAAGCAGCCCAGAACAGTGAAATTGTACATGTGCCTGGCTGCACTTAGAAGAAGGGAAACAGAATAAATTCCTCTTAAAATTAGATTTTAAATTTTGATTACCATATCAAAACAACATGTAGTTTACATAAACATTTACAAGTCAATCTTACCGATTTGTTCCATCCAGATTTGATCTGTGGATGAAATTAAGCTTCGCATCTGCCCAATAAAGTTTCCGTTCCTCATAATCCAAAGTCAGTCCATTTGGCCAGTAAATTTCAGTGTTTATTATAATGAAGCGACTTGAACCATCCATTCCAGCACGTTCTATCTTTGGCACTTCTCCCCAGTCTGTCCAGTACATAAACCTAGAAATCATATAAACAGTGAACTCATTATTTCAGCAGGTTAACAATCCTGTATTCCATAATTATCACTACTAGGTAAGGAAAGATCTCTTAGAAACACAGATACTAAGACCCTTAGGAACTACTACCAAAGTTTTAATGACCCACCTTTTGCTACCTCCAAGTAATTTATACCATAAAAATAAAAGAAGTAGGGAGTCAGGTGGTAGTGCTGCAGGTTAAGTGCATGTGGCGCAAAGCGCCAAGGACAAGCATAAGAATCCCAGTTTGAGCCCCCATCTTCCTGCCTGCAGGGGAGTCGCTTCACAGGAGGTGAAGCAGGTATGCAGATGTCTTTCTCTCCACCCCCCACCCCCCACCGCACCCCCCCACCCCGTCTTCCCCTCCTCTCTTCATTTCTCTCTGTCCTATCCAACAACAACAACGACATCAATAACAACAACAATAAAAAACAACAAGGGCAACAAAAGGGAAAATAAATAAATTTTAAAAATAAATAAATAAATGAATTAAAGTTTATTGGCAAAAAGGACATCTACGTTGTATAGATGCATTTCCCTACAGGTCAATGAGTAACAAAAGGGGCTGAGGTGGTACGTTTATAGAAAATTAACTTAGTAGACAGCACTGTAATTCTAACCACCTGAGTGAACATGACCATCAAGGGAGTATCATGTGTGATGCACTGGAGAAGACAGAGCATCTTTCAACTATAGATGTTTTCATAATATTCCTGCCCAAAATGCACAGCCTGAAGAAAATTACAAAGAAACAAAAGAACTGAATTCAGGAGCATCTAGAAAACTAGTCTTTGAAAACATCAGTGTTATGAAAGTCAGAGAGAGGTTAAGAAAGTGATCTCAAAAACAACAAGGGCAACAAAAGGGGATAAATAAATATTTGAAAGAAAGAAAGAGAGAGAGAGAGGGAGGGAGGGAGGGAGGGAGGGAGGGAGGGAGGAAGGAAGGAAATGACCTCAGGGGTGGTGTGCAGCAGGTTAAGCATACATGTTGCAAAGCGCAAGAACCGGCATAAGGATTCTGGTTTGAGCCCCCGGCTCTACACCTACAGTGGGGGGGGGGGGGGGGTGTCTCTTCACAGATGGTGAAGCAGGTCTGCAGGTGTCTATCTTTCTCTCCCCCCTGTCTTCCCCTCCTCTCTCCACTTCTCTGTCCTAACCAACAACAATGACAGGAATAACAACAACAACAATAAAACAACAAGGGCAACAAAAGGAAAAAAATAGCCTCCAGAAATAGTGGATTCATACTGCAGGCACTAAGTCCCAGTGATAACCCTGGAGGTAATAAATAAATAAATAAATAAATCTTACATTAAATATATTTTTAAAAAGAAAGTGATCTCAATATGAGGGGAAGAGAGAGATATAACTATCAATAAATGAAGTGTGCGGTTCTGAGCTGAACAGCTGTGGAAACTGCTACCACGGCACTATTGAGAAACCTGTAAAACTTGGACCACCACCTATTTATGTAATGGAAATATATTTTAAAATTTTTTATTAGATAGGACAATGAAAAATTGAGAGGAGGGGGAGATAGGGAAAGAAAAAGATAAGACACCTGCAGACATGCTTCACTGCTTGTAAAGTAAACACCCTGCAGGTGGAGAGTAAGGGCTTGAACCCAGGTCCTATATAATATGTGCACTTAATGAGGTGCCACCACCACCTAGTCCCACAAAAATGTACTGGTGCTGAATGCCCTAAATATGATTTTTTTTTTTTTGCCTCCAGGGGCTTGGTACCTTTACTACGAATTCACTGCGCCTGGTGGCCATTTTTTCCATTTAACTGGAAATTAAACTGAGAGGGGAGAAGGAGATTAGATAGACAGACAGACAGACAAAGACAGAGACCTGCAGACCTGCTTCACTGCTTGTGAATCAAACACACACACACACACACACACACACACACACACACACACACACACACACACACACAGCTGGGGAGCCAGGGGCTCAAACCAGAATCCTTGAATAAAAAATATAAATCTTAATAGTCTCAACTCCAGAGGTAATATGAGCATTTTTTTTTACTTAAAGACAGAACTTTTAGTGAGTTGCATTACAACTTAAAGCCTATCTATTCAAAGGTGATGATAATATATGAACTAAATACATAACAATATGATGAATTTAAATGAAAGTGAAATATAACCTTCACTCAAAAAAATTAGTGAAATGGCCATACTGGAATGACAACAAATTCGAAATATCTGTTTAAGAAAATTGGCAAAGTGTCTGCAAGACCAATAGTTTGGCAGAGGTAACCTCCATCATCATCCACAGTGCTGAGTTTGCAGCAAAGAAGTCCTAGCCTGAGTAGACACAGCAAGTTTTTTTTAAAAAAAGAAAAACCAGTATCTACCTTCTCCTCAAATAGGGGTTTATTCTGAGCAGGTAATGAGAAATCTATGCCTAAGAATGCTAACAAAAATAAGAGTGCTTGAGTGGCAAGCAAAAAGGGCTACTGCTATTATCCCAGGAATAGTCATTCACTGGGACCAGCAACAAAATGACAAGCCTGACAGAAACTTAACAGAGACATCCTGAAGAAAGAGATTCATAAAGCACATGCCCATCTTGTGTACAGACACAAGATTTCAAGGGTTACTCAAGAGAGCCCTTGAATACTATCCTGGGCTGAGTGCAGAACAAACTAGAAGCTCCCTACAATTTGCAAAGTCTCTTAAACCACAAACAAGTTCAAAAGAGAAAGTGGGACCCTAAGCTAAAGGAATTTAGGGGAAACCTCTAATCAACAGCAGGCTATCAAAAGGTAGCAAGGGAACCCTTACACAGTCCAACATTTAAGAGAAGTTTTGAAAGCTAAGCACTGACTTCAAACTCAGCATACTGAATAGGAAGCACACTCAAAAGAATTAGCCCAGGGCGGGAGAGACAGCATAAAGGTTATGCAAACAGACTCTCATGCCTGAGGCTCCTAAGTTCCAGGTTCAATCCCCCACACCACCATAAGCCTGAGCTGAGCAATGCTCTGGTGTTTCTCTCTCTCTCCTCTCTTCATCTCTCTCAAAAATAAAATTAATTTAAAAAATTAAAAAAAAAAAAAAAAGAATTAGCCCAGGCAAGTCATTAAACAAACAAACAATAATAGCAAGGCAGAGAGGTCAGGATCCATATTCACTATAACATATTATCTAACAGCTCTAATTTCCAACAAAAATGAGACGAGCAATTCAAAGAGATATTAGTGTTAACCATTTAAAGACACAGCAAACAAGTATACCGATAATACTATTATAAACATCTTCATAGAATTAAAAGGGTTAAGCACAGGTGGCGCAAAGCACAGGGATGGACCTAAAAATCCCAGTTCGAGCCCCCTGCAGGGGAGTTGCTTCACAGGGTGGTGAAGCAGGTCTGCAGGTGTCTATCTTTCTCTCCTACTCTTTGTCTTACCTTCCTCTCTCCATTTCTCTCTGTCCTATCCAACAACAATGACATCAATTAAAACAATAATAATAATAATAACCACAACAATAAAACAAGGGCATCAACAACAAAACAAAAAAATTAAAGGAATAATGATGACTCATCCAATAGTAGTAAAAGAGAACTGGGGGGGAGCAATATAGCAATTTAGGAGTTGAAAAGTACAAAAAAGAGGGGAAAAAAAGAAAATGATGTCAGAACCAGGTGGTGGTTCACCTGGTTGACACATTACCATGTCCAAGGACTTGCGTTCAAGCTTCCTGCCCCCATCTGCAGAAGGGCAAGCATCATAAGCAGTGAAGCAGTGCTGCAAGTGTCTCTCTTTTTCTCTCCCTTTCTACCTTTCCTTCCCCCTCATTTTCTCTCTCTATCCAGTGAAGTGCATAAATAAAATATTCTTTAAAAAAGATGTCACACTTTTCCAACAACCCCAATACATAGTGCTTTAGAATTTACTGATTGTGACAGGTAAACAATGTATCTCCAATTTCCTTAAATCTCAGCTTCTGGTAAAGATTCCATTCTGTTCTCTAGTTTCAAGTGTTTAAGTTCTACATCTAAGTGATAAAATACAGTTTTTGTCTTTAACTATCTAACCTAGCATAATGTCCCTAAGATTCATCTATGTTATTGCAAGTAATTATCTTTTTTTTAAAATATTTATTTTATTTATTCCCTTTTGTTGCCCTTGTTGTTTTATTGTTGTAGTTATTATTGTTGTTGTTGTTGTTGGATAGGACAGAGAGAAATGGAGAGAGATGGGGAAGACAGAGAGGAGGAGAGAAAGATAGACACTTGCAGACCTGCTTCACCGCCTATGAAGCGACTCCCCTGCAAGTGGAGAGCCGGGGTTCGAACTGGGATCCTTATGCCGGTCCTTGTGCTTTGCGCCACCTGCGCTTAACCCGCTGCGCTACAGCCCGACTCCCAGTAAATATCACTCCCAGTAATTATCTTTTTATCCACATATCTGAATGACATTCTACTCTACTCTACTCTACTCTACTCTACTCTACTCTACTCTACTCTACTCTACTCTACATACATATCACTGCTCCTTTATCCAAGCAGTTTGTTTCACTGATGCTGGAATGTTTAAGCTTTGACAGTGTATTTCCCTAGCAGGTAAAAGACTGATTGACCAGAGAGTGGAAAGGAGAGAATTGGAGAGTTGCTCTGACAATACTACTTCTTTATTCATTCATCCACTGGCCCATTTCCTTATCTTGGTTATATAGTGACTAATGTGATAAGTGTATGCATCTCTTTCAACTTCTGTTTTCATTTTGTTTAGATATATACCAGGCAGTGAAATTGCTGGATCATATTATACTCAACTTTAAATGTTCCGAGGAACCAGCAGAGAAAAGAGGGGTGAGAGATAGAGAAATATCTCCATTCTGTTTTCCACAGGGGATGAACCACTTTACATTCACACAGTTGGGTTACCTTTTCTCCATCCTCATCGACACATCTTGCTTTCTTGACGACAGTCACTGAAACAGACCTTCGGTGATCTCTCTTTGTGATTTGGGTTTGTTTGCCCCTAATGATGAGAAGCAGCCTATCCTCTGCATGATTATGTACTGACTGAATTGTTTGGATTCACTAGCTTCTTCTTTGTTATTGAGTTGCATGAATTTATTTACATATTTACAACACTATCCCCTTCTCAGATACAGTATGCAAATGTATTCTCACATTCTGTACCGTTGCTTTTGTATTTTCTAGATCATTTTTTATTTCCTTTGCTGAGCAAAAGCTTTTTAGCTTAATGGTGTCCCACATAATCATTTTTGCTAGATAAAAATTTTCTGTATTTTTGCCTCTATTCCTTTCAGCTGATTGAGATCCTATAAAGAGCAGGAAAGGGGGATAAGGAATGAAATAAGCTAAGTTCCTTGTATATAACTTTCCCAACCAGCTAGTGCTCTCCTAAAACAGGCACCTGATTGAGAAGCAGCTTTATGCATAGGATTTAAGAACAGCCTAAGAATGGCAAACACAATCAGGTAAAGGCTTTCTTCAGAAGTTTTAAACTCTTTCGACCTGTACTAAAACAGAGTTTTCAAATCTGACTTGTTAAATGAAAGCAATATATAACAACTCAGAAGCAGATTTACCATGAGAGGCTTTTAAATTATTCTGAACAGAAGAAGCTAGACTCAAGAGAGTCCCTTTATATGAAGTTTTAGTTTCAGCAAAACTAATCTATAATTACAGAAATCAGATCAACAGTTAATGGGGTGGAAGTAGGGGCTGACTTTAAATGGGCTAAGGCAGTAAAAGTGGGTCCCGGGTAGTGACAGTTATGATGGGCATTTATTAAAACACACCCACACTACACATGTAAGAACATGTATATTTTACATGTAAACTATTTCATTAAAGTTACTTAAACACAAATAAAAAACAAAAAAGAATTTTTAACCTGAGTTCTAGTAAACTCTGGCTCTTAGTGGTATTGAGGTTTGAACTTGGAATCTTTGGTGCCACAGACATGAAGGTCTTTCTATATAACCATTATGCAATTTCCCCCCCCAAAAAAAAAAAAAAAAAAAACGATTTCCAAAAGTTAATCCATGGTAACTTTTGCTATATAATTGTTTCCCAGCTTGCCCAAAGTAATTTGTCTCACAACAGTATGTCCTACTGTTCATTGTGTTATAAAAATTAGTACAGTCTGTAGAAAAACTATGAAGAGCTCAAAGGTAAATAAATACCAAATGTTACCGTTATAATGATTGGTACAAAGCACAAATTAAAAAAAAAAATGAATTGGATACAGGTTTTCAGGAAAATCCTGATACATTTTTGCATAGAAAACTACATCCTGACTTTTCCGACAACCCACCAGTAGACAATTCTCAAAGACCTATTATACAGTACAGAATCTCTGCCTATCTGCCTGCCAACCCTCCCTCTCACTTAAAGATAGTGAATGAAAAGAAACTGCCCTGGGACACGAATGCATGAGGCTCTGGTGCAACATTTAGAGGAAGGAAAAAAAAAAAAAGATGACAAAAAACGAGGTGTATATTCATATAGAAGAAAGATAAAGACTAGACTACGATGGCTCCCAAAATATGGTAAATGTGAATGAGTTCATGCTGGAACAGAAACAGTTGTTAGATTCAGATAAGGATAAGATCATCACCTCATTATTTTTCCTTCTTTCAGAACCAGAAAGCTCAAAACAGAATAGCAACAATAAAATTGTGAAAATTAAGGGAGAGTTGGATAGAAACAGTAAATAAAATCAAAAGGAGCAAAAGAAACCACAATTTGGGAGTTGTATGTGAAACCAAGCCAACCCCAAAGTGTTAATATTATGTCACATTAGGGAGTTGGGCAGTAGCTCAGCGGGTTAAGCACAGGTGGCACAAAAGGCAAGCACCAACATAAGGATCCCGACTCAAGCCCCCAGCTCCCCACCTGCAGGGGAGTCGGTTCACAAGTGGTGAAGCAGGTCTGCAGGTGTCTTTCTCTCCCCCTCTCTGTCTTCCCTCCTCTCTCCATTTCTCTCTGTCCTATCCAACAACGATGACATCAATAACAACAGCAATAACTACAGCAATAAAACAACAAGGGCAACAAAAGGGAATGAATAAACAATTTAAAAAAAAAAAAGATAATGTCACATCCTAAGAGCATGATGTGACTGACAGAAGACAAAACCTCACTACAGTCATGGCATTTTCATGACTGTCAAGGACATTTTCATGGCATAGAGCTTACTAAAATCACATCCATTATTATCAAGTTAGAACTAGCCAGTGAAAATTTTTCTCATAAAAATGAGAAGAAAAAAGTGATGCAAAATTCCTTCCTATTCCTGGTCTGTCTTACTTTGATTAGTAGATTAGGCTTTGAAGTGAAAGTTAGAAAACTCACTATGTTTCTTAACAGAACTACAAAGAAAAAAGAACTGTGAAGGACTTTGCTGTGCTTCCTTACTCCCCTCTACCTGATTATTTGCATAGATACATTTTAATGGATTAATATTATCACAAGATAGGTGCATTCGCTGAAGAGAATCCATTTCTCTAGAAAATGTCTAACAACTAAATGAAAAAAGATACAACTGTTGAGGGAAAGAACACAGAAATGGCTGCGATAAAGTTCAATATAATCTTTGCTGTGACCATGAGTAGTTACAGAATTCTGCACCTGAAAATTGGTTGTCCTGGAGAATATGGGATTCCTAAAAATGATCATTCTAGTGCAACATAGTCTACTAAGTTAAGAGTGGACATAGTCCAAACCACAATGAATTCAGAATTAATGTGGGGGAAAGGGAAACTGACTACCAGTAGAGTACATGCCTCCCATGCCAGAGACCTTCAGTTCAAGCCCTGGCACCACATGGGGACATCATGACTAGCGGTAGCTGATGGAAGAGTGGTGCTGAGGAATCTCTCCTCTTTATCTTTCTTTCCCTTCTCCACCATTTCCTCTCTCTCAGAAAGAAATAAAGAAGAAAAGAACTAGGCCAAGAGACGACTCAGCAATGGTACTGCTTGTATATAAAGTCCTGGGCTAATTCCCTGATACCACATAAAATGTTTTAATTTAAGAGAGAGAAAGAAAGAATCATGGTAATCATTACTAGAAGACAAACTTAAAAATGAAAATAAGTAACTGACTAAACCTACTATTCAATTCTATTTAATCAATTTAATTCCCAGGACTGGGCCGTGGTCACAAGAATAGAACACACACAATCACTTTAATTCCCTACCATTATCAATGAAAATACTAACTATAGCAAATTTTCCAAATTGGTGGCATTTTATTTTATTTTTTCATTTTTATCACAGCACTATCAGCTTTGGCTTATGGTGGTGTTGGGGACTGAACCTGAGACCTTTGTCATGAAGGTCTTTTTGCATAAGAATTAGGCAAATTCTTTTTAAAAGAGAACATGAGGGCTGTCCATGGTGCTCCCAAATGTGCTAGCGATTGAACCCAGGGCCACGACAAGCACCATAAGGAGTGAGCTCTGACCTGCTGAGTCATCTCCAGTCCCCTCCAAACTGTTGCCATCCTCATGTTTTTCTGAAAACAAAAACAAAGCGATGCACTTTGGGCCCCTCTAGTATATAAGCTGATGTTAACTGTCTGGAAAGCCCCTCTCCTTCCAGAGCCTGATTCTATCCTGACTCTGCAGGAGAGTTCAAATGGTGAAGTTCTAACCTTGAAGCATTTTACCACTGTCTCACACACTCTCCTCTTTGCTCCTCCAAATCCATACTAGCTCAAGACTCTTTATGCTCTTCCCATCTCTCTAGATTCCAGTCTGCAGCACTTATCCTAGAACAATACAATGGCTAGTGTATTTATAACAGCACCCAAATATTAATGAACACCCTGCACTAGCTTGCTCTTCACCATTTTCCATCCCATGTAAAGTAGAAGTAGACAGAGGTAAATAACACAGTGGTTGTGCAAAGAGACTCATTCATGAAGCTCCAAAGTCTCAGATTCAATCCCCCACACCACCATAAACCAGACACGGTAGTGCTCTGGTAAAATAAGTAAGTAAAAGTGGAATTTCATTTTAATGTTATCCTTATTTGACTGTGTGTCCTAGTTAGAGCAAGCAGTGCACTACTCCTTGAGCATGCAATGATGGAAGATACCATGTTTCCAACAGTTCTGGCCCATTTCCAGACCTTGTGCCTCTGATCAAAAATGGCTCACCTGGAAAGCCCCAAATTGATAGCCTCAGACTAGATTCTTTACCACTGACTTGGGCTCTTTAATCTCGTCTACCCATGTGTGGGATGCTGCACATATAGCTAGTGGGGGTGGGGAGCCAATAATTCAATCCAGATTAAATTGCTTCATACTTTTTAAAGTCAGTTTGACAAAGTTTTAGGAGTATCTTCTATCTTATGTCAGTGAGAGAATACTACAACCTAATAGTAGTGCTTTCAGTAAATCCGATCAGGGGTAAAATTTCTAACATTGTTCCTCACTACAGATCCTAAGCCTGCTGTTTCTACTATTTAGGAGATTGAGTGGTGGAATCAAATGAATAGGCACATTATAAATATTTTTCTATTTAAAAATTAGAGGAAATATTGGTGGTTATAGCTACGAATACTGAGGCTTGCAATGATACTGGGTTGTAGGGAAAGTCATGACATACTTTTCAATGTTTTCCTATATAAAAATGCATCATGATTTTTCAGTGAATCAGAGCCCACACTTTATGGTACCTGAGGAGGCACTGGGTTCAGTCCCTAGTGCATTTGGGAGCACCATGGACAGCACTAAAGGGGAAACTGATGGATGGTGAGCAGTGTGGTTTGGTGCTTTGTCTCCTGCCACCCACCCCTACAGACTATACAGAAAACAAACTGGTCCAGTGAAGTCATTTGGTGGCATCGCACATACATGAGGCCCATGGTTCATTCCTTAGCACCATGTAAAAAAAAAAAAATTCACATTCAGTGTGTGGCCATACCACCCCAAACAGGCCAGATCTCTTCTGATTCAAATACCATCCCAGAGTACTGCTTTAAAGTTAGAGAAAGCCACTTCGACTGACTCCCCACTTCGGCTCCTGGCCCAACGAGCCCCATCTTTGGACTCCCATCCCCAACACCATGTTTCAAAAACCCCACAGTGAGGAAAAAACAGCCATCCAAGAGGCAGATCTTCATACAACATGTAATCTGCCAGCACCTTGTTCTGGACTTCTCAGACTTTACAACTGTGAAAAACAGAATTCTGTTGTTTACAAGCAAGCAGGAAGTAAGCTGTCAGTAGCAGAAGAATGAATACAAGTTACCTTTAAGGGCTGGGGAGATAGCATAAAAGCTATGTAAAAGGACTTGCATGTCTGAGACATCAATCTCAGGTTCAATTCACCATATCACCATAAGCCAGAGTTGAACAGTGCTCTGGCTAATAATAATAATAATAATACACAAGTTATCTTTAGCAAAGTTTCTTAGATGTGCATGCCCCCTCCCCAACAAAATTATTCTAAATATTAGCATTGCTGCCAACAGCAGCAGCAGCATGAAATTCAATCCTGAAAACATTTCAAAATGACCTGAAAAACTCACTAAAAATGCCACTAAATTGGGCTCTTTCATCAGACTCTTGCATGACTAGTTATATTTGGACCCAAACATCAATACAAAAATAAAATTAAGTTTTCCAAACAAGTTCTGACAGGATGAAGAATCTGAATTTCTTCGCACCTGTTTCTCTGTAGCACTCTATATGTGTAGCAGTGGTCTCAATGTGTTTTATTAATCAGCTACTCTAAATATAAGCCAATAATAAATCCCAGAAAAGCAACTAACACCAAAAGCAAGATATATATATACATATATATATATATATATACATATATATATATATATATATATGTATGTATATATAAAATCAATAAGTATTTGGCTGGACTGCCCAAGAAAAACAAAACCACATGCTACTTTTTTTTTTGCCTCCAGGGTTATTGCTGGGGCTCAGTGCCTGTACTACAATCCACAGCTATTCTTTCCCTTTTTGTTGCCCTAGTTATTGTTGATTTTATCCTTATTGTGGTTACTATTGTTGTTATTGATATCACTGTTGTTGGACAAAACAGAGAGAAATCAAGAGGAGGGGAAGGCAAAGAAACAAAGACAGACTCCTGCATACCTGCTTCACTGCTTGTGAAGCAACCTCCCCTGCAAGTGGGGAGCCGGGTGCTCGAACCAGGATCCTGATGCCAGTCCTTGCACTTTGTGCCATGTGCGCATAACCCGCTGCACTACCACCCAACTCCCCACATGCTACTATTATAGTCCAAGGAGTAAAAGACAACGGCAGAAACCATACAGACATTAAAAGCACAATCTTTTACAACATTTATCATTCCCCAACTTTTATACCTTAAAAACACAAACTATAAAAGCTTTTACATGAAGAGAGAATATGAATATACCTCCATCTCTTAAAGCAATTACTTTCACAATTTAAAACCTTATAACTAAGAAAACTAAACATGCATATGACTGAAATTGTAAACTCGCCCACTATTTCAACACTAAATATACCAATGATATACAAATTCTTTCTGAAACAGAATAGGACAGAGCAGCAAATATTCAATCAAGCTTATGAAGCCAGCATTGCCCTTATTCCAAGATCTGTAAGTGACATTTAAAAACATCCTGCAGGTTAAGCGCAGGTGGCGCAAAGCACAAGGACCGGCATAAGGATCCTGGTTCGAGCCCCTGACTCCCCACCTGCAGTGGAGTCACTTCACCGGCAGTGAAGCAGGTATGCAGGTGTCTATCTTTCTCTCCCCTTCTGTCTTCCCCTCCTCTCTCCATTTCTCTCTATCCTATCCAACAACAACGACATCAATAACAATAACTACAACAATAAAAAAGAAAAGAAAAAAAACACCCTGCAAGCCAGTATCCTTCATGAACTCAAACGCAAAAGGCTTCAACAAAAATCACAGCCAAGGGGAGTCGGGCTGTAGCACAGCGGGTTAAGCACAGGTGGCGCAAAGCACAAGGACCGGCATAAGGATCCTGGTTCGAACCCCGGCTCCCCACCTGCAGGGGAGTCGCTTCACAGGCGGTGAAGCTGGTCTGCAGGTGTCTATCTTTCTCTCCTCCTCTCTGTCTTCCCCTCCTCTCTCCATTTCTCTCTGTCCTATCCAACAACGACAACAACAATAATAACTACAACAATAAAACAACAAGGGCAACAAAAGGGAATAAATAAATAAAATATTAAAAAATAAATAAATAAATAAAATAAAAAATCACAGCCAACCAAATCCAGCAATATACAAAAAGGATAACATGTTGTGACCAAATGAGGTCAATCCTAGGAATAAAGACTGGCTCAGAAATTAAAGATCAATTAAGTTCAATGTCCTAGCAGGCAGAATGTATTCCTTACACATGTGAGGGCCTAGGTTAGATCCCTGACACCACATATGACAAAAGCAGTTGTCTCTCACTCTCTTACAAAACAAATCTTTCAAAAATAATAAACTTGGAGGTCGGGCAGTAGCACAGCGGGTTAAGCGCAAGAACGGGCTTAAGGATCCTGGCGTAAGGAATCCGGTTCAAGCCCCCAGCTCCCCACCTACAGGGGAGTCACTTCACAGGCGGTGAAACAGGTCTGCAGGTGTCTTTCTCTCCTTCTCTATCTTCTCCTCCTCTCTCCATTTCTCTCTGTACTATCTAACAAAGACAACATCAATAACAACAATAAAAAGGGCAACAAAAGGGAAAAAATATTAAAAAATTAGGAAGAATAATAATAAACTTAAATTATAGTCCCACAGAATCCAGGAAAACCTGTGTTCACATAAAAATCTATACACAAATGTTTATAGTAATTATAGTTTTGTTTGTAATAGTCAATACTATAAACAACTCAAATGTTCTTGAATTTATTCAGGCATCAACAAATGGTCATATATGTCCATAAGATGAAGTACCAGTGGACAAAAACAAACTACCAAACACAGCAGCAGAGGTTTTTAAATATGAGAGTCTCACACTGTAGAAGCAGAGAGCTACCCCAGTACATGCAGGTGCTGGGGATAGGAGCCTCAGGCCTTCTAGTCCAGTGCTGAGCCAGTTGAACCATTGCCTCCAGCACCACACATGAATTTTAATGCATTACAGTGGGTCAAAGATACCAGTCTCAAACAGTTAAGTAATGTGTGGCTCTGTTTAAAGAAGATTCTGAGAAAGGAAAAAAATCATAGGGACACAAAACCGATCAATCACTGCCAAGAGCCGAGTTGCAACAGATGCGCAAAAGATCACAAAGCATGAAATGGGGCAGTGGGATGGAGGAGAGTGAGTGATGCAACCGTTCTGCTTGTCCACAGATCCTCCTGGAAAAACTCCAGCCAAGCTCTTCTTGTGTTTGTGTGTGCATATTTTGTGCTTCCTGTTTGTTTACTATTCATTTATTTATTTTGGGTAGAGACAAACTGAGAGGGAAGAGAAGACTGGGGGGGGGGGGGCAATGACGCCTGCAGCACTGTTCCACTGCTCATGCAGCTTCCTCCCTGAGGGTGGGGACCAGAAGCTTGGATCTGGGTTCTTGTGCACTATAATGTGTGCACTCAACCAGGTTTACCAGCACTGCCCTAATGTTTCCTATTTGTATAACATTTTATATAACTCTTAAGACAGTGCCTATATAAAAATGCATGCAAAACTGCTAGAGAACATATAATTTCCAAAAACTGTCCTAGGTTTTTGTTATATTCAGTTTTCTTTTTTTAATTATTTAGTATTTATTTATTTATTTGCTTTTGTTGCCCTTGTTTTATTATTGTAGTTATTATTGTTATTGATATCGTCATTGTTGGATAGGACAGAGAGAAATCGAGAGAGGAGGGGAAGACAGAGAGGGGGAGAAAAAGATAAGACACCTGCAGACCTGCCTCACCACCTGTGAAGCAATTCCCCTGCAAATGGGGAGCCACGGGCTTGAACCAGGATCCTTACACAGGTCCCTGCGCTTTGCGCCACGTGAGCTTAACCCACTGCGCTATCGCCCGACTCCCTATATTCAGTTTTCTAAGGATGCAATCAAATCAATGGTATTATAGAGATATTACACAATATTTCATTATCTGGCAAGACTATTCTTATTGTTTTGTATCCTCACAGTATTATGATGTTCTATTCTGTAGGGTCTGCTATCAACAGGATGTCAGGGAAATGCTATGGCACTTTTTTTTTTTTTTTTAACCAGAGCACTGCTCAGCTCTGGCTTATAGTGGTACTGGGGTTTGAATCTGAGCTTTTTGGTGCCTCCAGCATGGAAGTCTTTTTGCATAACCCTTAAACTATCTTCCCAACCTTTTCTTTTTAATTACCACAGGGTTATCACTCAGGCTCAGAGCAGGCATCAAGAATCCACCAACAGCCATTGTCTTTTTTCTATCTATTGTATTTGACAGAGAGAATCTGCGAAGGGAGGGGAAGAGGGAGAAAGAGAGATACCATAGACCTAATTTAGCACTTCTGAAGCTCCCCCCCTTCACCCTACAGGTTGGGACTGGGGGCTCAAACATTGATCCTTGCACATGATAATGTGTGCACTCAACCAGGTGCACCACTACCCAGCCCCCCGAAAAGCTTCTGATCTCACTCCCATTTCCTACTGTCTATCCAGAGAGTCAGGCAGTGGTCTTAAGAAAACCTCTCAATCAAGCAGCAAGCACACACTGAGGGAAAAGGTGGAAATTGAGGCCATCACCACAGGAACCCAAGTGGCTATGCTGTGGTATATGCAAGCCACACCGTAGATGGCTGCTGGGGATACAGTTCCCTCACCTCCAAACTTTAAAAAGAGGAGGCGGGCCAACACTAAAAGGAGAGGGATACATCATCCATGGCACCAGACAAAACTTTCTTCTCTGTCAAACATTTGTTACTACATAGACATGGCACAGGGAAATGAAGCAGGACTAAAACCCCTTGTCCACTCATGACAACCTGCATACATTCTTTGAAAACCTACTAACACAAAACAAGGACTACCATTCATTGTGGTGTTATTTTACATAACATCAGAATGTTTTGCAGTATCTTGTTTTTGTATTTTGCTGCCAGGCACCACAGTGCTATTCCATCACTAGTGAAGCTTTCCCTTTGCAACATACTCCCACGTGGTGTCCAGGAGCTCGATGCAGATCGTCACACTTGGTGAAATGTGTACGACCAGGTGACTCCCAGCCCCTTGTCTGGGCATTAGTAGCAAACATATGCCCAGCTCAGTGCTAAAGTTTGGCCATACAAAACTGCCTCCAAAAAGGTCATATTCACTCTAGAATGAGTAAGTCAGAATCTACACTACAGCAAGAGGATCAAGGTCTTCTGTTTCCATACAGGTGTGTCTTTACAACCTAAGCACATTACACAGCATGCACACAGTAACTGAAACAGCACATACAACTCTAGACAACACTAAGCAGAGCTTCTAGAACACATCTGTAAAATATTTGGGGGCATGCTCGATCAATTCATAAAGACTGTGACTGTTCATTGCATTAAGCTTCAGTCATATTGCACCCAATTTTCTGTATCATTTTCTGTTCCCAATTAACAGAGTTCAGCACTTATCAATACTTTAAATCACTCTCTCAAAAAAAAATGTGATGAAAATACATACCATTAGCTAAGTATGATAAAAAGTACAGATACTCCGAAGTTTGTACTATTTCCCAAATGTAGGTTTCAGAGGCTACATGTTTGCAAGCTTATCTCCATGCACATGGCTTTCGCACCCAACAATCTGAGACTAGTTTCATTCACACCCTTCATTTAATCAGAAGGAAAAAAATAAAATCTTGGTTTTCTCAGGCCTTTACATGTATGTTATAATCATTTATCTGTGTTTCCTAGAGTGACCTAGAAATGTCTAATCTACAAGACTTATCAAAAACAAAGTGAAAATGAAGTATACGTGTATCAGCTATGCAACTCTGCTGCTGTGTCTCCATGAGAATGGGGGTAGCACACTAGATATATTTAAACAAACTTACGAATATGGAAAAAATAAAATGCTCTATGATTAAATGTTTGTATCAATACAAGTCTCCCCATCTCAGAAGTCACTAAATAATGACAGGTTTGTGCAGAGAACACTCTCCCCAGTCTCTGAGATCTGACACCTCCTACAGTATTTTTTAAGGCAAATGTTGAAAATATTATTTAGAGTATGTGTTTCAGGCCAAATGGTGGTTCACTTGGTTGAGTACACACATCGAGAGCTGGGGTTCAAGCCCCCAGTCCTCATGCAAGGGGAAGCTTCATGAGAGGTAATGTAGTGCTGCAGGTGTCTCTCTCCCTATCTCCAGCTTCCCTCTCAATTGTTCTTTCCAAAATAAATAAAAAGAAAACATTTTAAAAAAACACTATTTTTACTACATAAATATATATGTATATACATATATGTATACACACACATATATATCAGACATATGTATATGTCTGGTAATTCCAAGGCTGAAATGTGTGTTTCTGACTGCTTTGAGGTTGAACTAAACTCACTTAAAATGTACGCTTTTTATTTTTATTGAACTTGTTTCATTGAGCTTAGCCTTACTGCATTTTCCCCTCAAATGCTCCATTTTTTACAACACCCCCACCGCCAGCAAAAAGATTATATACAACTCACAGCAGCCTCCGGTAATAGCATTTTTCAGCAATGAAGTCTTTTAAATGAGCGTATATACATTACTTTTACATATCATGCTACTGGAACACTTAGCAGAATCATGTTGTAGTGTAAACTTAACTTTTATATGTATTGGGAAACAAAAAGAAAAATCCATGTGGTTTGCTTTATTGCAATAGTCAATTTATTATAGTGTCCTGGAGCTGGACCTGCAATTACCCTGAGGTCTGCCTGCACAGTATCAGGATTACATTTAACACTAACTCATACTCAAATCTCCAATTCTTTTTTTTTCTTTTTAGTTTTTTTTTTTATCTTTATTTATTAGAGAGAGACAGCCAGAAATTGAGAGGAAGGGGAAACAGAGGGAGAGAGACAGAGACACCTACAGCCCTTCACCACTTCTGAAGTTTTCCCCCTGCAGGTGGGGACTGGGGGCTTGAACCTGGGTCCCTGAGTACTGTAATATGTGCACTTAACCTTCAAGTCTCCAATTCTAATTCACTATCACAGGGATCATCTTAGCTTCCTGCCCTGTTTGTAATTTCCCACTCGAATAGTGAACAACCAAGTTCGCACTGCCTATCACCTATTTTACTCAAGATTTAACTCAAAAGCTTAGTGGTACCTCAAAGGAAAGTGACATTATCAATCAGAGCACACTGCTCAAGTGCAACTTCTCCTTATGCCATCATTTTAGTCTTGTGGGTTCCATAAATTTCCAAAGTTATTTAGGTCTGCAGTTGTTTTTTTTTCCCTACTCTCTCCAGGTCCAGTTTGGTTACATAGTGCAAATGAAATTAAAATTTTCTGTTACAAGCTGCACTGAAGGGGATCACCTGATCTCCTCAAAAGTATTTCTCATTGACATACATTAAAGTTCACTTCCTGTTATACAATTTTATGAGTTATGATAAATACATTGTGTTTTATTGTATTCCTCAGCAAAGACACATGTAACATCGTACAAGGCTACCACACACTCTTCAAATATTTATGCTTCCAAAGAAAGTCATCTTCTGTTCTACTAAACAGACCAGAATCTACATGTTTGTAAATTTATCTCCACACACATACCACTTGTTCCACAATCTCTAAGGAAACTCACTTCAGATAACTTCATTTTCAGTTTGCTAACAGTTGTCTGCTAATGATTAGTCTCAAAGGAAAAATGTCAGTGTTTACCCATGCTTCATGTATTCAGACTTGTAATGCCAAAAAAGCAAAGTCCTGACTTCCAGTTTCTGGTTCAGAACTCCATCCTAACAAGAGGCAAAAATTTAAACTGAAAATTTAACAACAGTTCTTAAATTAATCAGGGAATGGACAGCCACATATAGTAAAAGGAAATTAGATCACCATACACCAAAATAAATTCAAAACAGACTGAAGACATAGATATTAGACCTGATACTATGAAATTCATAGAAGAAAAAATCGGTGAACTACTTCAGAGCCTTAACATCAAGATGTATTTGGAGACTTAACCCTGTGAGCAAGTGAAACTAAAACAAGATTAAATAAATGGAGATGAGGGTAGATAACATAATGGTTATGCAAAGAGATCCTTATGCCTGAGGCTCCAAAGTCCCAGGTTCAATCCCCCATACCACCAGAGGTAAGAAGTGCTCTGGTAAAAAAAAAAAAAAAAAGATTAAATAAATGGGACTACATCAAGCTTCTATACATCAAAAGAAGCTTCCACAAGGATAAACATGCAACCCAACAACTGGGAGGAGGTATTTGCACACCAAACATCTGACAAAGGATTGGTATCAAACAGATATAAAGAACTCATACAGTTCAAACCACCAAAATACAAAAACGAAGTAGGCAACAGATTTGAATAGACTATTCTGTAAAGAAGATACATGTATGGCCCATGGACATATGAAGAAATGCTCCACTTCATGTACTAGAGGAACACAAGTTAAAGCCATCATGAGCTCTGACTAAACACCTGTGAGTGTGGCCAACATGACCAAATCAAAAGGTGGCAAGTGTTGGAGATGAGACCCCAAAAAAAGCCATTACACGTTGGTGGGATGTAAACAGGTGCAGCCCCTAAGGAAAGCAGTGCAGGGACCAGGTGGTTGAGAGCACATGTTACAATGAGCGAGGATCAGGGTTTGAGGCCCTGCTCCCCACCTGTAGGGGAAAGCTTTTCAAATGGTGAAGCAGTGCTGCAGGTATGCCTGTCTCTCTCCCTATCACCCCCTTCCCTCACAATTTCTGGCTGTCTCTATCCAATAACTAAAGATAATAAAAAAAAAATTTTAACTTTTTTTTTTTGCCTCCAGAGTTATTGCTGGGGCTCAGTGCCTGCAGTATGATTCCACTGTTCCTGGAGGCTATTTTCCCCTTTTGTTGCCTTTATTATTTATCATTGTTGTTGTCATTATTATTGTTATTACTGCCATTGTTGTTGGATAGGACAGAGAGAAATCCAGAGAGGAGGGGAAGACAGGAGAGAAAGACACCTGCAGATCTGCTTTGCCACTTGTGAAGCGACTTCCCTGCATGTGGTGGGCCAGGGGCTCAAATCAGGATCCTTACACACCAGTCTTTGCACTTCGAGCCATGTGCACTTAACCCACTGTGCTACCACCCGACCCCCCAAATTTTTTTTATTTTTTTATATTCATTTATTTATTTTCCCTTTTGTTGCCCTTGTTTTTTATTGTTGTTGTAGTTATTATTGTTGCTGTTACTGATGTCGTCATTGTTAGATAGGACATAGAGAAATGGAGTTAGGAGGGGAAGACAGAGAGGGGGAGAGAAAGATAGACACCTACAGACCTGCTTCACGGCCTGTAAAGCTATTCCCCTGCAGGTGGGGAGCCGGGGGCTCGAACCAGGATCCTTACTCTGGTCCTTGTGCTTTGCGCCACGTGCACTTAGCCCGCTGCGCTACCGCCCGACTCCCAAATAAAAGTTTTTTTAAAAAAGGAAAGCAGGGAGTCCAGTGGTAGCGCAGCAGGTTAAGTGCACGTGGTGCAAAGCACAAGGACCAGAGTAAGGATCCCGGTTTGAGCCCCCGGCTCCCCACCTGCAGAGGAGTTGCTTCACAGGCGGTGAAGCAGGTCTGCAGGTGTCTATCTTTCTCTCCCCCTCTCTGTCTTCCCCTCCTCTCTCCATTTCTCTCTGTCCTATCCAACAACAACCACATCAATAACAACAACAATAATCACTACAACAATAAAAGAAAAAACAAGGGCAACAAAAGGGAATAAATATTTTTTTAAAAAAAGGAAAGCAGTACACAGGGTCATCAAACAAACAAAAGAAAATATAATCCAGCATTACTACTCCTAGACATATATCCAAGGGACATGAAATCACTAATCCAAAGGGACACACACACAAACACACCTGTACTCACAGCTGCAACAGTGACAATAACCAAGGAGTGGAAGCAGCTTAAGTGTCCATACACAGACAAGTGGATAAAGAAGCTAAGAACATATACCCGTGGGATTCTGCTCCATAATTTAAACTGATGTTGTGACCTTTGGGGCAAAAATGGATGGAACTGAAGGTGGTTTGGCTTGATGAAGGAAGGAAGGAAGGAAGGAAGGAAGGGAGGGAGGGAGGGAGGGAAGGAAAGAAGGAAGGGAGGGAAGAAAAGGGGGTGGGGAGTGAAGGGGGAAAGAGGGAGGGAGGGGATGGGGAAGTGAAGGGGGAGGGAGGGGGAGGGAGAGAAAAAGAGAAAAAAAGAGGAACCTTTTTTTTTAAATCATAGGAAGGACAGGGGAGCACAGAACTTTGGTGGTTGAGGGGTGCACTGTAGAACCAATCATGTAATTTTACAATCTTGTGAACCACTATTAAATCACTAATAAAAGTCTAAAAAATTACTAGACAAATAGGATCACAGTGCAAACTGCTGCCTGCAAAATTTAACAAAAATACTAGAAGTATAACCTAACAGAACAGAAACCTGTAAACAAAAAGTTCCAGGGAAGTCAGTACCTAGGTAAGAAATATCAGGCTCGGGCAGTAGCACAATGGGTTAAGTAAGCATACGTGGTGCGAAGCCCAAGGACCAGAAGCCCAAGGACCAGCAGGGTAAGCATCCCAGCTTCTCACCTGCAGGGAGGTCTCTTCACGAGCAATGAAGCAGGTCTGCAGGTGTCTTTCTTGCCCTCCCCTGCCTCCCCTCCTCTCTCTATTTCTCTCTGTCCTATCCAACAACAACAGCAATGACAACAATGATGGTAATCACAGCAAGGGTTAACAAAGGCAACAAGATGGGGAAAATAGCCTCCAGGAGCAGTGGATTCTTAGTGCATGCACTGAGCCCCAGCAATAACCCTGGAGGGAAGGGAAGGGAAGGAAGGGAAGGGAAGGGAGAAGGGAGAAGGGAGAAGGGAGAAGGGAGGAGAAGGGAGGAGAAGGGAGGAGAAGGGAGGAGAAGGGAGGAGAAGGGAGGAGAAGGAAAAAGGAAAAAGGAAAAAGAAAGGAAAGGAGGGAGGGAAGGAGGGAGGGAAGGAAGGAAGGAGGGAGGGAGGGAGGGAGGGAAGGAAGGAAGGAGGGAGGGAGGGAGGGAGGGAAGGAAGGAGGGAGGGAGGGAGGGAGGGAGGGAGGGAACCAACCCAGACTATCATTAACAAACCGCTGAAGACTTAATATGGACTAAGCTGAAAGTTACAAACTCCAAACAGGTACCAGTTGTGGGTGCTGAGTTTGTAATTTTGAGTTGTTTTTTATTTGTCTATTTGGTCTTAACTCCAGTAACTCAACCATCAGGGGAGAGGGAGAGAGTAACCATTTTAATTTGATTGTTTTACTGGAGCACTGCTTAGGCTCTGGGCTACGGTGGTACAAAGATTGAACCTGGGACTTGGAAGCCTCAGACATGAAAGTCTTTTTACATAACCATGATGCTATCTCCCTTGCCCCTTATCATTTTAAATATAAGAAAAAAGAAGGAAGGGCCAAGGAGTAGTGCACCTGGTAGAGAGCACCTGTGAAGCAGTGCTGCAGGTGTCTCTCTTTCTCTCTCCCTACCTCCCCCCTTTCCCTCTCAATTTCTCTGTCTCTAACTGAAATAATTTTTTTTTATTTAAAAAAGAGAAAGGAAGGAATAAGAAATGGAACTATTTTTTTCTAAACTGTAAGGAGTAGATGTCTCCAGTCTACCCAATGGCCTGGTGGATGGAGCCTGCTGCCTGAGTCTTCTCCACAGCAGTTACTACTATATTTTCAGGGCTGTGCTTTGTGAGATTTTCTTGTCCTTCACCGGGATGTACAGAAAAACAGGAATTTATCTAGAGAGCCGGGAGAGAAGCATTCATGGCAGTCAGGGATGCCATACTGGTACTGACGGAGCAGGAGTGGAAGCTAGAGAGATCTCTGCATGGAGGGCACGGGCTAGGTATATGACAGAGCTTATCTCACTGGGAATGGAATTTTACAAAGCCAAGCTCGGTATTCTGCACAGGGGAGAAAAAAAATTCCAAGGAGCAGAAAGTGAAAATCCACTGTGACTTGTCCTCCAAAACCAGTCATTTGTATCCAACAAAGATAGAGGGTACTCTGCACCTTAGAGGTTATGCTTATTTAAGGATTATTTGGACCAGGTGAGGGGAGAAAGCTGAGTTAGTGGTTATAGCACTGTTAAGTGAATATCAATTTATATCCCTTACTACTAGTAGATGTAAAACAAGGCCAGTAAACTCTACCCTGACATATGTGTTATTCAGACAAGGCACAAATATACAATACCTATTATAATAATACAAAAGACTTCATGACACCAGGAAAAAGAAAAAAAAAGTGAGAGAACTTTTAAAATCACAGTTTTGCTTTGAGCTCCCGTTCCCAACCTGCGGAGGGATGCTTCACAAGTGGTGAAGCAGGTCTCTATGTTTCTTCCTTCCTGTGTCCCTCTCTCCCTTCTCAATTTCTGTCCTAGCAAATAAATAATGGAATGGAAAAAAAAAAATTGGCCACCAGGAGCAGTGGATTTGCAGTGGCAGCACCTAGCTCTAGCAACTGGAGGCAAAACAAACAAAAAAAGTCGCAGTTTTGCTTGCTTATTGTTTTTCAAAATAACCCTATGACTTTAAATTCCCAGAACCTTCACACAGGTGGAGCAGAACTACTAACAGAAAAGCATCACCGCACAGGGAATGTCAGCTCAGTCCCAGGAGTTATAACTGCATCAGAGGTGAAGCAAGGCCATTCTCAGGACTAACATACAAAACAGAGCTGTAACTGTAAAGTTACATAAGAGACTATGAAAAGGTCAGGATGGCAACTGTTAAAAGCTTGGCATTTCAAGGCACCAAGTTTAATAAGGAGCACTATGTGTAAGCTTTCAAGATAGAGCAGACCTTTGGAGGTGACAGTCAACAGAGAAAGTGTAGGCTTTTTATTTAAAGATCAACAAGAAGGATAGAATACAACAAACTGCAAATGGACTTTAGGATGCAAAGGATGCAAGGGAAATGGAAAACTCCTGAGGGAAGAAAACTTATGGACATGTTTTGTTATTAAAATGAGGGCTATTTGACACAGGCTTGAAAGCCTTCCCACTTAACCCAGCCACCTAAAAATTAGAGTGTAAGGTGAACACCTAAACTACATTTTTTTGGCTTCTTTCCAAAAATAAACTGGCGTACACATATTAAGAAGTAGGCCTGAGCCTGGGTGGTGGCATACCTAGCAGGGAGCACATGACCATGTATAAGGATCCAGGTTCAATTCCCTAATCCCCACCTGTAGGGAGGAAGCTTCACACCTTGAAGAGCTATAGGTCTCTCTCTCTCCCTCTCTCTCTCATTCTCTTCCTCCCCACCCCCCAAACACACACTTTATTTCCATGTCTCTAGGAAAAATAAACTTTTTTAAAATGGCCATCAGAGTCAGTGGAGTCATACAGACACCGAGTACAGCAATAATAAGCCTGGTGACAAAAAGTAGGTTTGATTTGTTTTACTTGTATTGTTTTCTTTGGGCAGTTAGCCTGGTTTGGAAAACTAGGGTGACCTAAAAGACTAATAATTAAGTGATAAAGTCAACTAGCTGCATAATGCATCCTTTGAGAGTTTGGGGTTTTGTTTTGCTTTTTAAATCAGTGTCAATGTTCCCAAAACATCACAAAAGCCAGAAGAAAGGTTCATGTAGAATAAATTCCTTCCCAGTAACAATTATTACTAACACTCCAATTATGTAGTCTGTTTGGTCCCTAATTTATTTTGGCTCCGGTTGGGTTCTGTTTTGGTTTTGAATTATGAAATAATCAACATATTTATTTGAAATAAAGAATTAAGTGGTTATAGCTCTACTTTGCAATAATATACACATCTGTTATTCATCAAAAATCATGAAAACCACTACCACATTGTTATATGCTGTTCATTAGTTTCTATACAAATGTAACTTTGCTGCTGTATCTGGCCTGATATCTATTTGTAATGCTTTCTGGAAATTAAATTTTAGATGGAGTGAAGGGTAGAAGATAGGCTTTATTTTAATTAGGAAATAATTAAACAAAACACAAAGTTTTCAAGATGTCAAAATGTCTTATACCAAAAAAATAGAAATGTTTCAACTGACAATCAGAGTAGACACTAGTCACTGCATGTAAAATTATTATAATCTAACATTTTTATTTCCATATTATGTAAGATAAAACAACACATTTTTCAAGACTTAGAAGGCCCTCAACTAGCATGGAGACTCAATCAAATCCATGTTCCCCCATCCAAACTATTCAGGAGTGCTCAGTTTTAACAAATATAAACTGATGGGATGAATTTCCACCCTTAACAAGATGTAATTATACACGAGAGTGGCTAATTAAGACAACATTTAGCATTGAGTCATAAAAAGTGAGTGAACCAGATCTAGATCCTAAATCTCTTGATGCTTGAAGTTACTTATATAGTCCTATCTATAATTAAATCATTAAAACATATTATCAGAAAGTATAAATAATGCCTAGCAATCATTCATATGCATCTTTAGGAAGAAAATGCAGTTTAAAATATAAAAGTTTATATCTATATCTAGGTGTTATATGTGTGTTATAATTTCTATTTCTCATCATTTGATAACAAGATTATACAAAAAACTTCACTTACAAAACATACAGAACCACTAGAATTTTTTGTATTTATAAATTTTTATAGCTTTAATAACTGTGACTGGTTTCTCTCATTATTATTATTATTGTACTGTATTTATTTATTTATTGGATAGAGACAGCCAGAAATCAAGACAAAAGAGGTGTAAGAGAGGGAGAGAGATACCTGCAATATTGCTTTACCACCCAAAAAGCTTCCCCCTGCAGGTGGGGAAATTTTAAAATTTTAAAACATTTAACATTTTAAAATTTTAACAAATTGTAACGTGTGCTCAACCAGGGGCACCACCACCTGGCCCCTCAGATTCTGGCTTCTCAGTTAACATTTTTCTTTTTCTTTTTTAATATTTTATTTATTTGAATGAGAGAGATACAGCAAGAAAAGATAAACAGACTGAACAGAATACTATTCAGTTCTGGCTTACGTTGGTACAGAGGACTGAACCTAGGCCCTCAGAGCCTCAGGCATGAGAACCTTTTTGCATAACCCTTATGCTGTCTCCCCAGCCCACTTACAATATTTTCCAATAAAAGAAAACAGAGCTCCTTGGAGAAATCGTTGATTTCAAGGGTCAGGCAGAAAAGAACAATAGGAGTCTCCAATATCCTGTGCTGGGGGAGGTGGGGGGTTGGAGCCTGGTCATGGTCTGTCAAACTGGCGGAGGAACAGATTCAAAGGAGGTGCCAATGACTTAACTCTGCAATATTTTAGGCAAGAAAAAGTGACAGTGACTGGATTTTATTCTCAAGTGCCGGGAGAGCCTAAGGGTGCTTCTTCCCAAGCAAGCGCTCTCTGGGTTGGAGAGAACTCAACTTGGAGCCAACCTAGACTGCTGCATGGGAGAGGGATCAGGAACTCATGCCGAGCTAGCGTCTCTTGGAGCCGGAAGGCAATCCCAAGTGTGTTAAAACAGAAGAGTAGCTGTATATATACTCGCCAAGTAGGGTGGAAACAGGATGTGAGGTAGAGAGGGTGGAGCTAAAAGAGACTGGTGGAAATCAGGGTGACTACGAGAGGGGGCGGAGCAAAAAGACATCATGAACCAGTGGGATTAAACCAGTGCCCTGCAGGCAGGGCGGTTCCTAGGTAACAGGTTATGTAAATAGATCGCAGGTATAAGCAGGGGGAAGCTGGCGTACTGCCCAACATCTCCCCCTTTCTTTTTAACTAATGCCATAGTATCAGAAGTATGGGGCACTTTGTGAGGCAGGGAGACTGATAGGAAGAGGCACACCTTTGGGGTTCTGTCCCTCCTTGCTCAACCTCTCGGTAGAGAGGGAGACTAACAGGATTGACACACCCCTCAGGCTCAAACCCTTCCAAGCTCAACCACATCCTCATAATTTCCCAACACTCAAAAATAAAAAATTTTTTAAAGTTTACTGAATCCACAATACCACAATTGAAGTGGGAGAGACAGGGCAGCTCTTCCGTTAGGTAAATTCCTAAGAATGTATGCCAGAGGATTTGTCATTTGGAATGGTGCTAGTGCATGGTTCCCCAGCCTAATTTTCATTCTAGATATGTTGAGGTTGAAAAGGAGTGGGATAGTAGAAGGAAAGGAGGGACACTAGAGCCTAACTCCACCAACCATGGAACTCCTATATTGCTCTTTGGTGCACTTATTAAGTGATCAAATAAACCCAAGACCTCACACACAGGGAGACTGCACTCTTATCTGCTGGGTCACCTCTCAGACCACAAATGATGCCATTTTAAACTTTGTATTTCAAGAGGAAATGAAGGAAGGAAGAGCGTGGCCCAAGAAGAGAAAAAAAACTAGAAGCTGGGAGATAGCTCACCTGGTAGAGTGCACACTTTACCACATGAGAACCTGGGTTTAAGCCCCTGACACCACATGGGGGCACCATACATGGCAGGTGCTGTGGTGTCTTTCTCTGTCTTCAAATTATAAGTTAAGTGGCAGGGGCTAGCCGGTGGGACACCAGGTTAAGCACACATATATAAAGCGCAAAGACCCAAGAGTAAGGATCCCATTTCGAGGCCCCAGCTCCCCACCTGCAGAGGAGTCGTTTCACAAGCGGTGAAACAGGTCTGTAGGTGTCTATCTTTATGTCTCCCTCTCTATCTTATCCTCACCTCTCAATTTCTCTCTGTCTTATCAAAAGAATATATATATACACACACACACACATACACATATGTATATATACATATATATATATTCTCAAAAAGAAAAATGGCCACAGGAGCAGCGGATTCCTAGTGCAGGCACTGAGCCCCAGCAATAACCCTGGAGGCAGTGGGAAAAAAAAAGTTGAGTGATGATGCACAAGGACCTGGATTCGAGCCCCCCAGTTCCTACCTGCAGAGGAAAAAATTTGCAAGTGGTGTAGCAGGTCTGCAGGTACCATCTCAGTTTCTCTATCTCCTTCCCTCTTGACTTCTGGCTCTCTATCCAGTAAATAAATAAAGATAATTTTTCAAAAAGAAAAGAAAAAAAATGCACAGGGAGGAATGGATGCACACAGGTGCAATAGCACTAAATACAGAGAATCAAGAAAAACATTCTAAACAAGAATAAAATAAATACTATCAAATAAAACAAAATACAAAAGACAATTTTATTCCTACTACATAAATCAGTACTCTAAGAAACTATTCCTTTCAAAATCTTGAAGACACTGATACAAATACTGGGTGTATACAAACTATTATAATCTCTGAAAAACCAACCATACTGGGATATAACAAATCACATAAAATCCCCAAATGCAGAGGGCCAATTGTCAGTTAAAGGTAACACAGGCATGTGCGTACTTGCATGCATGCGTATGTGCATCTCAAATGCAGCTGAGGGGAGGGGGCTCGTGCCTGCACCATTCTGCCACTCCCAAGTGGTGGCAGAGGCTAGAACCTGGACCCCTGTGCGTGGTCAAGTGTGTGTTCTGGGGGACCAGGCAGCGGCACACTCAGTTTAGTGCACAAATCATCACGTGCAAGGGCCTGGACTCGAGCCTAGCTTCCCGCCTGCATGAGGGAAGCTTCACAAGTGGTGAAGCTGGTCTTCAGGTGTCTCTCATTCTCTCCCCCTTTCTCTCTCCTCCTCCTCTCAATTTTTCTCTGTCCTATCAAATAAAATGGGGAAAATGGCCTCCAGGAGCAGTGGATTTGTAGTATAAACTCCAAGCCCCAGTGTTAAACCTAGAGGCAAAAAACAAAAAGAACAAAAAATTTTAAAGAGTGTACTCTCCGGGGCCGAACGGTAGCACAGCAGGTTAAGTGCCTATGGCACAAAGCACAAGGACCGGCACAAGGATCCCAGTTCCAGGCCCCAGCTCCCCATCTTCAGGGGGGCGTCGCTTAACAAGTGGTGAAGCAGGTCTGCAGGTGTCTTTCTCTCCTCCTCTCTATCTTTCCCTCTGCTCTCGACTTCTCTCTGCCCTATCCAACAACAACAACAGCGATAAACAACAAGGGCAACAAAAGGGGAAAAAATAACCTCCAGGAGCAGTGGACTGAGCCTCAGCAATAACCCTGGAGGCAAAAAAAAAAAAAAAAAAAACACGTGTGCTCTCAGGATGAGCTATAACCCAGACTCCTCCTCCCCCAGAGTTAAGTACTTTTAAAAAGTGCTACCCATAATTTATATATTCATAAAAAAAAATTGCTTCATGAGTCAGGCAGTAGCTCAGTGCATATGGCATGAAGTGCAAATACTGGTGTAAGGATCCCGGTTCGAGCCCAGGCTCCCCACGTGCAGGGGGGTCGCTTCACAAGTGGTGAAGCAGGTCTGCATGCGTCTTTCTATCCCCTGTCTTCCCCTCCTCTCTCCACTTTTCTCCGTCCTATCTAACAACAACAACATCAATAACAACAACCATAAAAAACAACAAGGGCAACAAAAGGGAAAATAAATATTAAAATTTTTTAATAAAAAGAATATAAAAAATTGTTTTGCTTCATTTCCAAAGGCCTTGATTCAGATCCCAGAGGCCAGTAAAGCTAAACCTATTATCCAAATTTATTGTATAATAAATTGGTGGGAACTGAGGGGCTCGAATCCAGGTCCTTGTGCATCCCCACTTAACTTAGTGGCTTTTCTGACACACTTCTCATTTTTTAGGTAATCTCAAAAAACACCTCCACATGCATATTAATTTAAAAGATGTCCAAAAGCAATTCACTATCTCTCCCACTCTTCATACAAAAAAAGAATCCTTTGATATTTTAGAAGATTTTTTCAGTTTAAATCAAAGGGCATTGGGAAAAGGAGTATTTTAGGAATGGAATCACCTTTAAAAGATGGTTAAGTGGGATGATAAATGCACTAAGAGAAGGAGAACATTTTTAAACAAGAATCTGGGGGCCAGGTGTTGGCACACCTGGTTGACCGCAAATGTTACAATGCACAAAGACCCAGGTTCAAGCCCCCATCCCTACATGCAGGAGGAAGCTTTGTGAGTGGTGAAGCCATGCCCCAGGTGTCTCTCCCTCTCTATCGCCTCCTACCCTCTCAATTTCTGGCTGTCTCTATGTGTAACATAGCTACCCTACTGAGTTGAATGTACATTTGTGAAATAAATTTTTAAAAAATAAATCAAGGTGCCGAGAGATAGGACACCTAGTCGAATAAGAGCCTTACCATGTACGAGGTTCTCAGTTTGAACTCTGACACCACATAGGAGTACCTGGGATAACACCAGGGGAGCTCCATGGATGGTGAAGTGGTCTGTGGTGTCTCTCTATTATCTGTCTCTTCCTCTCTCTAAAATAAAAATGGAAAAGTTGATGTGGAAAGTCAGTTCAGCAATGGTACCATACTTGTGAGGCCTTGAGTTCATTCCCTGGTACTACATTAAATCTATTTATGAATAGAAGGCTCTCTTTAAATGTCTCACTGTTTCAACTTAATATCAATCTGAAAGAACCCCTGTTTTTAGAGATGAGATCACTGAGGTTCAAGAAAATGAAGCAATTTACTGGTAAATAACAGTTAGGTATGACATTAAAAAGAGCTCCAAAAATTCATTTTTATAAAATAGGGTCTTGAGTGGTCCAGGAGGATAAAGCACTGGACTCTCAAGCATGAGGTCTCAAGTTCAATCCCTGGTGGCACATGTACCAGAGTGATCTCTGGTTCTTTCTTTCTCTCCGCCTATCTTTCTCATTAATAAATAAATAAAATATTAAAATATAAATAAATGAAATATGGTCTTGATGTCTTTTGTTGAAAAGACTAAAAACCTTGGTTATTAGCCACAGGGATTTGGAATTCACAAGATGCCATGTTAAAATTTAATGTGCTTAGAAAATACTTTCTCCTTTAATAAGGAAAACTGGTAAGATTATAAAAGGAAAAATGAGGGGATTTTTTTCCTTGTCATCACTGGAGTTTCTCCTTAATCTGGCATATCTCAGAAAATGCTGTGGCTGCCACCACCCTCCCTCCCACCTCGATAAATCAATGAAACAGAATGTGTGGTGTTAATATTATATTTAACAATGATTTAAGAATTAAGTACATGTCATTCAAAACCGTCCAGTATGACTTCACTTCGGACTGAAACACAACAGTTGAATTAAAAAATAAATAAAATTATTTAGAACAGGTCATTAGCATATAAACCCTTGTAACTATTTCACTTATATCTGAAACAGCCTATCTTCAACATCACTATGATCAGTACTCATGGAACACAAGAAGGAATGAAACATCCAAGTGATGTTAATCCGTGCCATAGGAAGTACTGCATGCTCTGAGTACTGGCAAAACCTAGTGAAGCTACTGTTCATTCTCCAAAGAGCTCTCAATCCTCAATGTCTGAGAAAGAGGACTAAGAATTGTCCTGTGAAATTTTATTAAAGATTGTTTAATTTTGTTGCCCTCATAATGTTCTCAAAGAAATAGAGCTGCTTCAGCTCAGGGGCAGGGACCCCACCGTTAAGAGCGGACGCAGCCAGGGATAACCACCTCTGACAACAAAAAGGAAGGAGACTGCTTTCTGTAATTAAGGTAGTTCATTTCCAGAACAATTTCCATGTACATGTTTTCCTTTTTATTATCTTGAATTCTACACTGCCAGTCAGTCACTCAAAAAATTTTTTTTCTCAGACTAACAGAGGCCAAACTTAGGAAGGGAAATAAAAATCTTCCTTCAGTCTAGGCTAAATGAACTGATTACACAAAGAACCCCATACATCCGCAAGCACACAGATGTCTGCACTAGTTCCCAGGGCTCTAACAATACCAGTCATTCAACAGTTTCCCTTTTACATAAGCTGATGTGAGAGCCCAATCAGCTCCTATGAACCTCATAACCCAGGGTGGGTTCTGGAATGCTGGGGAAGCAGACATTTCTCCTCAGCACTGTTTTCATGTACTTCTATGGAAAGCAAACTTCACTCCCTTCCCCCCTCAAAAAAAAAAAAAAAACTGGATATCACTTTTTTCACTTGATAAGTGATTTACTCAATCTAAGATTACTTTTCCATTAAAACCACAATCCTGAATACAAAATCTAAGAGCAACACATTGATAAACTGTGAGAATGTTTTAAACACACGTATGTTTTAAGAACATACAATTCTAAATATATTCCATCATATCAATGGCTAAATGCATACTATTTGCCTGTATTCTATGTTTCTAGTTGTGTAACTTTAAAAATAGTCATATCAGGGGCTGGGTGGTGGTGCACCTGGTTGAGCACACGTGTTCCAGTGCACAAGGATACAGGTTTGAGCCCCCAGTCTCCACCTGGAGGGGGAATGCTTTGCAAGTGGTGAATCAATGTTGCAGGTGTCTCTCTGTTTCTCCTTCTCTATCACCCCCTTCCCTCTCGATTTCTGGCTGTCTCTATCCAGTAAATAAAATAAACATAATTTTTTTTTTAATTTTTAAACAAATAAAAAATAGTTATATCTTTATTCAGAAGTAGTAGTAATAGGTGTAGCTGGGACTTAAAATTGAAGCAAAGGCAGGACCACTACAGAAAAAAAAAAAAAAAACATACACATATGGGGTGGGGGGGGCACACAGTCATAGAGAATAATAGTCAACCCATATCTGTGACCTTGGGAGAATCACTGCAGTTCCTAATGTAGGGGATGTGGGCACAGAACTAAAGTTGTGGGAACAGTGTAGATTGTACCCCTCTTATTTTTAAATTTTATAAATCACTAATAAAAATAAAACAAGAAGAAAAAATAGGGAGTCGGGCAGTAGCACAGCGGGTTAAGCGCAGGTGGCGCAAAACTCAAGGACCAGAGTAAGGATCCACCTGCAGAGGGAGTCGCTTCACAGGCAGTGAAGCAGTTCTGCAGGTGTTTGTCTTTCTCTCCCCGTCTTCCCTTCCTCTCTCCATTTCTCTCTGTCCTATCCAGCAACGATGACAACAATACTAACTACTACACTAAAACAAGGGCAACAAAAGGGAATAAATAAGTATTTTTTTAAAAAGAAAAAAATAGTCATATCTTGTAAGGTGGTTATTTTTGGGAGGTAGGAGAAACTTTGGTGGTGAGCATGGTGTTAAACTATATACGTAATATTACAGTCTTATGACATACTATTAATCACACATAAAAAATAAAATTTTAAAAGTCACATGACATAAATAGCTTCCCAAATATTAAAAGAATTTTTCAGAGAATTGCTACGGGGAGGGAAAACAGTAAATTTACACACACACACACCAGTAATCACAGAGATAAAAAATAATGGAAGATATTTATTTTACTAGGTATTTGATCTTTAGGCTCCAGGGGAAAAAAAATATTCTTCTCTGACCAGCCCTTAGAAGTTTAAATAACAGTACTACCCTCAAAGCTCATTAGTATTCATTCTTCCATCACAGCTTTTACCAGTTGAGTCTGTGACCAACTTTCATCTTGAAAGTTGGGAAAAATTGGTAAATTAAAGTCACAAACCCTAAAGGGTTTATCATATGGCAAACCTGCTAAGATACTTATGAGATTTGCCCATCAGAAATAAAGCTTATTAGTTAAGTGAACAAAGTGAAAAATGATTCACTTACTTGTTAAATTATGACCTCCTGAATAATCAAGAGTTTCCTACAAATCCAACTACTTTGACTACAGCCCTAAGAGTCACAAAAAAAACCTCTGAACAAACAGATCTTCTCTAAATACTGGGGGAGAAGTCCCACCACCATCCTTAAAATTCTTGCCCTTGTTTTACTGTTGTAGTTATTATTACTGATGTCACTGTTGTTGGATAGGACAGAGAGAAATGGTGAGAGGAGGGGAAGACAGAGAGGGGTAGAGAAAGATAGACACCTGCAGACCTGCTTCACTGCCTGTGAAGCGAACCTTCTGCAGGTGAGGAGCCCTGGGCTTGAACCAAGATCCTTAATGCCAGTCCTGATCTTTGTGCCATGTGCACTCAACCCACTGTGCTACCACCAGGCCCCGTTTTGTTTTTGTTTTTTTACTTAGAGGGGGGGAGAGAACCAGGATCCTTCCGTATCCTTACAATTCTAAGACTAAATGTCAAAACAGAAAAACTATCATTTCACCAGATAGTCATTGAAAGCAGTAAAACCCTGGTTCGAGCCCCCGGCTCCCCACCTGCAGGGGCGTCGCTTCACAGGCAGTGAAGCAGGTCTGCAGGTGTCTCTCTTTCTCTCCCCTTCTCTGTCTTTCCCTCCTCTCTCCACTTCTCTCTGTCCTATCCAACAATAATGACATCAATAACGACAATAACTACAACAACAACAATAAAAACAATGGCAACAAAATGGGAATAAATAAATAAATAAATATAAAAAAAAGAAAGCACTAAAATTCTGTCTGGTCTACAAAGGAATAGTGTCAGAAACATTTCAACACTCCCTGCAACTAGCAGATTTTGTCAGCAAAACAGATTCTATTTCTCAAAAATGTCTTGCAAGTTCTCGAGAATCAAATTCTTCAGTGAGTACAGTTCATCCCACATCCAACATCCAAGAACTCCTTGGGACACTCAACCCTTTCTGCCACACAAAAGTACTGTGTATACTCTAAGAGTGAAGTATACCTGGGGCCCTAATCGGGGAGTCTTGAGATTCCCAAACAGACATGATAGGCCTAAACCTCGAATAAATCCCTCTCTCTATTGTTACCAGTCATCTCTATCAGGAACTACACAATAGACCCCTTTGTGGGCCCCATAGGACCTTGCCCTCAACTTTGATCAACAATGGTAGAGAATGTTCCATCCTCCAAAGGGAGGCTGGACAATATACTCTATGCTACACCTGAGGAAGGTGGATCCTGATATTGGGGCAGCTTGGAATGTTCCTACTTATGGCCACAGAATGTGAGCTCAGATCTACAGGGATACAGAGGTCACATAGGCTCCTAAGCGGAATATGGGCCCCAGATCACATCAAATCGATGGGGTTTACAGTCAACAATATTTATACACCTTTCACGTATTTGGGACCTACTCTCTTCCCTGATCCAGCTATCAGGTCCTTCTGCCAGCCATGACATCATCTCCCCAGACAATAATTAGGATCTACCTGCATATCAGATTTCAGACTCAGGCAAAAAAAAAAAACAAAAAACACTAGTATAGCCACAGGCCCTTTGGAATATAACTAATATATGCACATGCCTGCTAGCTATCAACAAAACAGAGACACCCTCCCCCCAACTCTTCATCTGCACTATTCCAGCCTTTAGGTCCATGACTGGTCAACAATTTGTTTGGCTTTGTATGTTAATTCTCTTTTCAACCACCAGGTTACAGATGCTAGTATGATGCCGACCAGACTTCCCTGGACAGACAACCCCACCAATGTGTCCTGGAGCCAGAGCCCTTCCCCACTAGGGAAAGAGAGAAACAGGCTGGGAGTATAGATTGACCTATCAGTGCCCATGTTCAGCGGGGAAGCAATTACAGAAGCCAGACCTTCAACCTTTTGCATCCCACAAGGACCTTGGGTCCATACTCCCAGAGGGCTAAAGAATAGGAAAGCTGGGGGTTGGGCAGTAGCACAGTGGGTTGAGCACACGTGGTGTAAAGCACAAGGACCTGCATAAGGATCCCGGTTCCAGCCCGCCCTGACCTGTGAGGGAGTCGCTTCACAGTCACTTCACGGGAGGTGAAGCAGGTCTGCAGGTATCTGTCTTTCTCTAGCCCTCTTTCTTCCCCTCCTCTCTAGATTTCTTTCTGTCCTATCCAACAACAAATGACATCAACAACAACAATAACCACAACAAGGCTACAACAACAAAGGCAACAAAAGGGGGGAAAAAATGGCCTCCAGGAGCAGTGGATTCATGATGCAGGCACTGAGCCCTAGCAATAACCCTGGAGGCAGAAAAAAAAAAAAAAAAGAATAGGAAAGCTAGCAGGGGAGGGGATGGGATACAGAGCTCTGGTGGTGGGAATTGTGTGAAGTTGTACCCCTCTTATCCTATGGTTTTGTCAATGTTTCCTTTTTATACATAAAAAAAAAATTTTTTTAAAAGAGTGATGTATACACAGACTAGCACCACTGCAGTATTTTCTGAAGCTTTAATAAGAGCACCATCTAATTTCAGCAAATACCTCTAGTATTCCTCTAATATGGACTTTTACACACTCCATAAAAAGAACTTCTTTACCCTAAAATTCCACTACACTTTTGCCCACATTCTATTGCAGTCATACAAATTTCCTAAAGGACACTTCTTTAAGCTCTGTCAACAAAGAAATCCTGCTATCAAGACAAAGAAGTACATAAGAAAGGTCCAGGCATTGGCACACCTGGTTAAGCACACACATTACAGTGCGCAAGGACCCAGGTTCAAGCCCCTAATCCCCACCTGCAGGGGGAATGCTTCGTTAGTGGTGAAGCAGGGCTGCAAGTATCTCTGTCTCTATCTCCCCCTTCCTCTCAATTTCTGGCTGTCTCGATCCAATAAAGATATTTTTTTAAAAGTACATAACAAACTTTCCTTCATTATTCCCAAGTTTTAATTTATTACATAATATTAATCCAGTCCCTTCTATGAATGAGTTTTAGCACATTCTGACACACTTGAAAATCAAAGAAAACAAAGTATTAAGACACTTATTCATAGCCAACTATTGGCAATTCATTTCAAGTTCATATTTAGACAATTCACTAAGCCTAGACATGGCAGCTCTGGTTTCACAGAGTATTCCACAGAGAAACAGCACAGAATGCTGTAGGGTAGGATTGAGACATAGCAACAGAAGCAATGTGGGTTTACTTACAGCTATATGTTCCCTTCAAACCAGAAAATAAAACTATGAGAATATATGTTTAACTAGAAACGAGTCGTTTAGCAAGTTTATATTCATTCAACATGATATTTTAAACACCAGTGCAAAGTTTAATGTAAAAGACAATAATATTACAAAACAATTGTGTATACTATAAAAGGGTTGTGTATGCTATTGA
This sequence comes from Erinaceus europaeus, assembly GCF_950295315.1. NCBI lineage: Eukaryota > Metazoa > Chordata > Mammalia > Eulipotyphla > Erinaceidae > Erinaceus > Erinaceus europaeus. The sequence continues at coordinate 49,857,963 of NC_080168.1, forward strand.
CAAGTCTTTTTTTTTTGTTCCTTCTTTTCTGCCTTATAATTACCCTCCCATAACTATGAAAAATAGTTTCAAAAGGAAATTCAAGAGCTATAGGGGCCAGGAGGTAGTGCACCAAGGTAAGTGAACATAGTACAAAGCGCAAGGACCAGTGCAAGGATCCCAGGCTGCAGGGGGAAGGGGTGGTCGCCTCATGTGGTGAAGCAGGATTACGGATTGTCTCTCATTCTCTCCACCTTTCTATCTCGCCTCCTCTCTCAATTTCTCTCTGTCCTATCCAATAAAATGGAAAGTAAGGAAGAAAGAAAGAAAATTCAAGAACAATTAATAGAGCTACCCTCTAAGTACCATTATAAACAAAGAACTATTTACAGAAACACCTAACTTTAAGAAACATAACTTTGCACAGTCAAGTCTACCTTTTTTAAAAAAATTCAACTTTAGTTTTTTTCTTAATCTTACTTTTCTCTTTAGGATTAAGGTGGTTATATGCTAATCAACAAAACCAGAAGGAGATAGAACAGTAAATAATCTGTGTGCATGACACAAGGACTTACCCACTTGAAGGATCTAAGGCAATAGCTCTGGGTTGATCCAACTCTTGCCAAAACAAAACTTTTCGTAAAGATCCATCTAAATTTGAAACTTCAATCCGGTTCGTTTCAGAATCTGTCCAGTACAATTTTTCTCCAAGCCAATCACATGCCAGCCCATCGGGGGACAGTAATCCAGAAACAACAACATTCTGTACACTCTCAGTTTTGTTAAACTCTGTTCGTTTAATGGCTTCTTCACTGACATCACTCCAGTATATCAAGCCATGACCAAACACAAAGTCCACCGCGGCCGCATCCTCCAAGCCTCCAACTACGATTGTAGCATTCTCTCTGCCATTTGTAGCATCGACCAATCTCAAGTCCCGTCTGTTTGCATAGAGCAACAAAGGGGCAGCTAAAAAAGAAAAGAAATATATAAGTAAAAAATATATAGGTTTTTCACTAAGCAGAGCCTGGACTAGAATTGGTATATTTCACCAAAGTCAAAGACTCTGGGTGGAGAGAAAGGTTTGGGTCCTGGATCTTGATGGCAAGAGGACCTAGTGAGAGTCGTACTGTTATGTGAAAACCTGGGAAATGTTATGCATGTACAAACTATTGTATTTACTGTAAACTGTAATTCATTAATCTCCCAATAAAGAAATTAATATATGTTTTTATAAAGTGAGTTTTGATCAGTATTAGTAAATAAATACTATCAAAATGAGAGAGCACTGAATCTGTGGAAGACCTTCTAAAATGTTATCACAAACAAAATTATTGTTTTGAAGCAATTTCTAAAATAGTGGGGGGGGGGTAAATTCTGCCATAACAGCCTTTGATGTTTCTGTTAAAGAGTTTTGTTTTTGAGGTCACCTTGGTTTACTACACTGTTTTAGAAGTACAATGCCCAACTGTTTCACAAAGAGCTACCACCAATGTATCAATGTCCTGCCACCAATGTATCAATGTCCTGCCACCAAAGTCCACTCCCTCCACCCTGGTGATCAACTAACAATATTATCTTGTAAAAAGTCAGTCAGATAAAATGAAGAAACTTGAAGGAGGCAGGAAACAGGATGCGCTCTACTGTGAGGGAGGACCTGGGTTCAAGCCCCCAGATACCACATTGGAGCACTTGTATAGGGAAGGCCTCATCAGGAGCAGTCAAGTGATGTGGTCTCTTCTCTCTCGTCACTCTTTCCCACCCTCTTTATCTAGAAAGAGAAAAAGAAAAAAAGAGAAACAAAGGGGAAAAAAAAAAGTCAATCAAAACAGTGTTTTGTCCCAGCAAACACTGCAAGTTAAAAAAAAAAATTAAGCTAGGCCCTACCAAGAACTGAAAGTCACTAGAATGTACTGGTAATATAAAATGGTGCAGTCACTCACTCTGGAGAATAGATGGGTAGTTTCTTAAATGGTTAAAATAAAGCCTATGATCAAGAGAAACAAAAGCATGCCAATGCAGACTTTTATATGAATGTTCATAGCAGTTTTTTTTAATTTGTAATAACCCAAGCTGGAATCAATCTGAAAGTCATCAGCAGACTACAGATGAACAAATTGTCTTGGCTGTATCTGTATGATGAAAACTAATGAACTATCTGTAGAAGTAACAAGGATCTCAAAATAATATGCAGAGTCTAAGAGATCAGACAGAAACTACAATGACTTATTTAAATTGCTCCATGTTATGCAACTGTAGAAAAATCAACCTACTGTGACAGCAGGTGAGTAGCTGTCCAAAAGTGAAGAGACAAGAGGAAAGGGGCCCAAGAAACTTGTAGAATGATAGCTATACTATATTGGCTATGAGTATAGTTCTAAAAGTGTACCCAGTATGTCAAAAATTAAGTTTTACACTTTATTACATGTATGTTATTTACCACAGCTCAATTATATCTTTAAAACTTAGTAAAAGTGTCAATCTAACATAGAAACTGGGCATTGGTTGTGTGTGTAGCACTAGAGCACTGCACATAAGCGATGTCACCATTCCCAGGCTGACCTTGGGGGGGGGGGGGAATAAAGAAAGAGACATTCCTTGGGGGGGGATAAAGAGAGAGGCATTACAGCACCAGAACTTCCCCTGGTACAAGGCAAGGCAAATGCCCATCTTCAGGACCACTAAACTGAGCTCATTCCTGGCCATTCCCCCTTCCTCCATTCCCCATCCTTCTTCTCTCTCTCTACACCTCTACACCTCTACACCTCTACACACACACACACACACACACACACACACACAAAATCTTAGTTATCAACTGACAGCAGGTAAAAGGCATCTCCTGCTTAAACTGCCCTGGTCATATCATCTGCTAACCCCACCTGTCTGCCCCACTCTCCCAGAGGTCCCACCGAGACTATTTATTCCTACCTATAGGAAAAAGCCTTTTTGTGTTTGATTTTCAGATACCTGCAGGTCTTGTGGTCAGAGTGCTCTCCTCATTACAATAGTCTTTTTGAACAAAGTCCCTTCCTGCCTAAGCACTGATTCATTTGTATTTGGCACCTGCACTGTGCCTTGACTAGACAGGACCTGGACTTCACCTATGGACCCATGCTATCCCCACCTCAATGAGGACACTGTGAGTCATGCCGACTTCTCTGTTCAGAGATCCAGGGAGCTTCTGAATTCAGCTATGAAAACAGAACTCCACACATTTTGTCTGTGGAAACATGGTAATGAGCCATGCTGATATTTACAGACAATTTTTTTTGTTTGGCCCTTTGAGGATCACATACTGGCTCTTAACTGGGACTAGTTTAGTTTTTCTATGTGGCCTGCTCTATTATTCCTTGGCTCCTGGTGGGAGGGGGGTGAAGGGGGTGTCTGTGTCTGATTGCATAGGGGATTTCCTTAGCTACTCAAAAGGGACTACTCTCTCCCAGCACCTCTAAATGTTTGTGTGATTGAAATACCCAAGCCTAACCCCACAGGTAATGCTTACTCTAAGGGCAGCCTCCTCCTCTTCTCCCTCTGCTGCACTACTACAGAGGTAGGTTAACTTAGGTTCAAGGACCTCATCCACAAACATTAACATTTTACTAAAGACAACTTAAGAACAATGATGAAAACTTAGCATACCCTCCAAACTGGCTGTTGTAAAACCTCAGCCTTCCCATAACCATACCCCACCCTTTCTCCTTTTTACCACCCTTGGCATTTCCTTCAATCCACCCCATCAGACCTTTCCCTGCTCATGCCAAACCTTCAACTCCCTATTGTAACCGGGGTTTTAAGGACCCCATTTCCACACTAGGGACTTGCAAAGAGCATAGTAACTATAATTTAAAACTATGAAGTGGTCTGGGAGGTGGTGTAATGGATAAAGCATTGGACTCTCAAGCATGAGGTCCCGAATTCAATCCCCAGCAGCACATGGTACTAGAGTGATGTCTGGTTCTTTCTCTCTCTCTCTCTCTCTCTCTCCCCTCCTATCTTTCTTATTAATAAATCTCTAAAAAAGAAAGAAAAAAGAAAGTATATGGCAGTGAAATTAGTTTAATATTGTTGGTTTAATTAATTTATTTATTTTAAAAAGCTTCCTTCTGAACTATCAGTATTTTTTTTTGCCTCCAGGGTTATCACTGGGGTTCGGTGCCCACACTATGACTCCACTGCTCCCAGAGGCCATTTTTCCCCCTTTTGCTGCCCTTAATGTTTATCATTGTTGTTGCTACTGCTGTCATTGTTATTGGACAAGACAGACAGAAATCAAGAGAGGAGGGTAAGACCGAGGGGGAGAGAAAATGTGAAGCGACCCCCCTCCCCCCGCAGGTAGGGAGCCAGGGAGCTTGAACTGGGATCCTTGAGCTGGTCCTGGCACTTCTTGCCATGTGTGCTTTAACCCGCAGTACTACCGCTGGCCCCTGAACTATCAGTATTATATAAAGTATAATATAAACATTTATTTTTATTCTACTCTGCTATAAACTCCCCAAATTTGTACATGTTTACTAGTAGAAGAATTAAATTTCATCTACCTACATTTGGTTTTAGCCAAGTCAAATCACTACTCTAGCAAAACTATTAGGAAGTGGGTGATTCTAAATAAAAAAAAAGCGGGTGGTTCTTCAAGATTTGTAACTCAGAAGGTTCACAGTGGCTGTAACACTGAGTTTGCAGACAGAGGAGAAGGAATTTGACTGCCATCATCACATAAGCCAGACCGATACTCTGGTTCCTGTTCTCTCTCTCATTCTTCTTCTTCTAGCATTTGCCCTTCTTCTGTAGCCAGTCAACAGGTCAGGTTGAAAGCTCTCTCATTAATACAGAAATAAAAAGCTGTGGGAGTTGGGTGGTAGCGCAGCGGGTTAAACGCAGGTGGTGCAAAGCACAAGGACTGGTGTAAGGATCCCAGTTTGAGCCCCCAGCTCCTCACCTGTAGGGGAGTCACTTCATAGGCGGTGAAGCAGGTCTGCAGGTGTCTGTCTTTCTCTCACCCTGTCTTCCCCTCCTCTCTCCATTTCTCTCTGTCCTATCTAACAATGACAACATCAACAACAACTACTACAACAATGAAAAACAAGGGCAACAAAAAGGGAAAAAAAAAAACTGCGACACAGTTCGAAGCCCCAGTCCCCACCTGCAAAGGGAAAGCTGTGCTAGTGGTGAAGCAGTGCTGCCGGTGTCTCTAGTCTCCCTCCCTTTCTATCACCCCCTTCCTTTTTTTTTTTTGCCTCCAGGGTTATTGCCAGGCACGGTGCCTGCACCATGAATCCACTGCTCCTGGAGGCCTTTTTTTTTTCCCCTTTTGTTACCCTGGTTGTTTTACCATTGTTGTGGTTATTATTATCGTTGTCATTGTTGTTAGATAGGACAGAGAGAAATGGACAGAGGAGGGGAAGACAGAGAAGGGGACAGAAAGACACCTGCAGACCTGCTTCACCGCCTGTGAAGCGACTCCCCTGCAGGTGGGGAGCCGCAGGGGAGCCGGGGGCTCGAACTGGGATCCTTCTACCGGTCCCTCCACTTTGCACCACGTGCGCTTAACCCACTGTGCTACCGCCCGACCCCCACCCCCTTCCTTCTTGACTCTGGCTGTCTCTATCCAAGAAATAAAGACAATTAAAAAAAAAAAACAGGGAGTCGGGCAGTAGCGCAGTGGGTTAAGTGCACACGGCACAAAGCACAAGGGCTGGCGTAAGGATCCCGGTTCAAGCCCCTGGCTCCCCACCTACAGGGGAGTCGCTTCACAGGTGGTGAAGCAGGTCTGCAGGTGTCTGTCTTTCTCTCCCCCTCTGTCTTCCCCTCCTCTCTCCATTTCTCTGTGTTCTATCCAACGATGACGACATCAAAAACAACAATAACTACAACAATAATAAAAAACAAGGGCAACAAAAGGGAATAAATAAATATTAAAAAACAGCTGCAAGATGCATATTCATAAGCTCTGTTTATCTACTTACAAAATGCTAGTGCACAACTACTGGAAAGTAGCACTAACAGCAATTCTATGTTACAATTTTACAAGTAAACATGGGGAAATACTAGGAGACATAGTGACAGAAATGGACACATCTGTATGGACAATATGCAGGCTGTATTTTTATTAAGAAAACCCTCCTGAAGTAAAATGAGTAATTATTCCAGAGCGAGAAAGGTGTAAATCAAAACCTAAATGGTTCTGGAGTTCGGGCGGTAGCACAATGGGTTAAGCGCACGTGGCGCAAAGCACAAGGATCTGCGGAAGGATCCCGGTTCCAGCCCCCGGATCCCCATCTACAGGGGAGTCGCTTCACTGGCAGTGAAGCAGGTCTGCAGGTGTCTTTCTCTCCCCCTCTGTCTTCCCCTCCTCTCTCCATTTCTCTCTGTCCTATCCAACAACAACGACACCAATAACAACGGTAATAATAACCACAACAATGGTAAAACAACCAGGGTAACAAAAGGGAAAACAATGGCCTCCAGGAGCAGCGGATTCTGGCAATAATCCTGGAGAGGAAAAAAAAAAAACCTCAATGGTTCTAAGAAAGCTATAAAAAGTTCACAAAAAGGGAACCTCAGGGCAGCTCACCCTCAAGAGGAGAGGCCCTATGGTAAGGCAGAGGCTTCACTGCCTGCAGCACATCCCTCTGTCTGAATAAAAAAACATGCCCCAGGAAGGTGAAATTAGATTATGCAAGATTCACACCGCGCGCGCGCGCGCACACACACACACACACACACACACACACACACACACACACCAAAAAAAAAAAAAAAAGTGCCATAGTTAAAGTTAGCTAAGATTTGATGGGTTTATAAAATTAAAAACAAAAAAAGCACATCATATAAAAGATTATACTTATGCAATGTGGTCCGTCAAAATGATAAAATTTGGGGGCTGGGAGGAAGCGCACCAAGTTAAGCACATGTGGCGACAAAGCATAAGGACCAGGGCAAGGATCCTTGTTCAAGCCCCTGGCTCCCCATCTGCAGTACCTTACAAGCGGTAAAGCAGGTCTGCAGGTGTCTATCTTTCTCTCCCCTGTCTTCCCCTCCCTCTCGTGATTTCTCTGTTCTATTTAACAACAGCAGCAATTAACAACAACAGTAACAACTACTATAAAATGGAAAAAAATGGCCACCAGGAGCAGTGGCTTAGTAGTGTAGGCACGGAGCTCCAGCAATAACCCTGGAGGCAAAAAAAAAAAAAAAAAAGACAAAATTTTCTTCATTGGTTGACCCTTAATAAACAATATAAAAGGTTTTGGGTTTTCTTGGGGCCTTACTTGTTTTCTGCCTTCTGAGTAACCTGCTTAGAAGATAAAGAATCTGTGTCTTATCAAAATTCCCTGAGTTCTTTAATTTTAAAGTCTTATTGTGGAAAGAGTTGCTTCCTATGTTTGCTTTTGTTTTGACTCTAGTATTTTTCTCTCTGGCTCATGATCAAAATCAAATGCCCAAGCCTGACAACTTTTGATATACTGCCTTTTCTAAATCCTAAAGTCTGTGATGCTTACAGTTGTCTTTGAAATTCCTCAAAGAGTTCCTGAAAGTTCACAAATAATTTATTTTTTCATCTTACAAAAAAAAAAAAGGTGCCAAAAATGACTGGATCTGGGAGGTGGCACAGTGGACAAAGCACTGGATTCCCCAGCATGGGGTCCCAAGCTCAACCCTTGGCATCCCAGATGCCAGAATTATGCTCTAGGTGTCTGTCTGGCCCCCCTCTCCATATCTAATTAATAAATAAATCTTTAAAATTTTAGACCACCTCACTGTAATAATTTACAAAAGCAAAGTCAAATCAGGAGAGAGTCTTACCCTCCCCCTTGCTAAATCTAGATGAGTAAAATGGCAAAACATTACTTCAGAAACTACATAAAGCTCATGGAAATTTTTTTTATTGCTGTAGTTACTGTTATTGATGTCGTCGTTATTAGATAGAACAGAGAGAAACAAAGAGAGGATGGGAAGACACAGGGGGAGAGAAAGATAGACACCTGCAGACCTGCTTTATCACCTGTAAAGTGACCTCCCTGCAGGGAGCCAGGGGCTCAAACCAGGATCTTTACGCCAGTCCTTGTGCTTTGCGCCATGTGCACTTAACCCACTGCGCTACCACCCGACTCCTAGTTCATGGAGATTTATCACTATTCTTGTTGTCCATGATATTTTTCTACTTAACAAGATTACTAGAGGTGCCCTGTCTGATATTAGATGATGGTTTGGTATCACTGTTCATTTCAGTTCTTTTTTTTTTTTTAAACTTGGTCATAACCTGATTTCTTAAATGTGAGCACAGTATATTATAGGTAGGCCAGTGTTCTCAAGTGAGGATTTTTATCACTCACTATGCAATGCAACTGTACAGATGTTCAGGTCTTACGCCAAACTTACCAAATACTTTTACTTGATAACCTTGATGTTACTGATATGCTTAACTCATGGCATCACATAAAATTAGCAGTAATGGGGGGGGGGGCGGTAGTACAGTGGGTTAAGCACACATGGTGGGGATCCTTACCAGGGTAAGGATCCTGGTTCGAGCCCCCAGCTCCCCATCTGCAGGTGGGTCGCTCCACAAGCGGTGAAGTAGGTTTGCAGGTATCTAATCTTTCTCTCCTCGTCTTCACCTCCTCTCTCAATTTTTCTCTGTCCTATCCAACATTGACAGCAATAACAACAACAATAATAATAACAACGATAAACAAGGGCAACAGAAGGGAAAAACAATACCAGTAATAATAACAAGTAACTAAATAATAATACTAAGTAACCATCACCATTTCTTTTGTCACCTATAAATAGTTGAGTTTTGCTTTTGTTTTGTTTTGCTTCTATAGCTACACAGGGGACTTTGAACCTGCATGATCCCACCACTCCCAGCAGACTCAGACTCTTTTTTTCTCCAGATAGGAGGTGAAAGAGAGGAAGAGACAAAGAAGAGAGATACTATAGACCCGCCTCACTGCTCAAGAAGTTTCCCCTTGCATATTACTTTCACATGATAGCCAGGGCTCAAACCCAGGTCACTATGCTATGAGAAAGTGTACAGGGTAAACTGTATCTGCAACCTACAGACAGTTTTGTTTTGTTTTCTAAATTTCACTGGTCCCTTCCTAAAGTACATGCTACAGTTCACAGTGTTTTCAACAGCAACAAATGATCTATTTAAAAAAGGGCTGTTGTGAGGCTTCTGCTTCACCTAAACAACTTTGAGACCACACCAGCAGATTACATCAGGACTGTCAAAAAGCCAGTGGAGAAGCAGTAGAATCATGAGCCTGTCTTTGGATTATAACTAGAATAGGACTAATAACTATCTACAAAGTGGGAACCTCTCCCCCAAAGTCTTCATCTGAACTACTCCAACATTTAGGCTCATGATTAGTCAACAATTTGTTTGGCTTTATATGTTAACTCTTTTTTCAGCCACCAGGTTCCAGATGCTACCATGATGCCAACCTGACTTCCCTGGGAAGACGACCCCACCAATGTGTCCTGGAGCCCCACTTCCCTCAAACTCCTGCCCTACTACCTTCCCTCAAACTACTGCCCTACTGCCAACGCCCATGTTCAGCAGGGAAGCAATTACAGAAGCCAGACCTTCAACCTTCTGCATCCCACAATGACCTTGGGTCCATACTCCCAGAGAGATAAAGAATAGGAAAGCTATCAGGGGAGGGGATGGGATATGGAGTTCTGGTGGTGGCAACTGTATGGAGTTGTACCCCTCTTATCCTATGGTTTTGTCAGTGTTTCCTTTTTTTAAATTAAAAAAAAATTTTTTAAAAAGAAAAGAATCATGAGCCTGCTAGACCAGTCAGAGGTACAGCTAGAGTTGATGTACAACCGAATACACTGACAGAAGACACTGTGGGTTTTGATTAAGATGTTACCGATACTTCAATATCCTATATTCTGGATATAAGCAGCTACTTTCTCTTTTCTCTTCAACTATAACTCATTAACAATTTATACTGATGACTATGTATTTGTAACTGGAAATAAAACACTACCTGCCTTGACTCTTCTCTAATCCCTCATTTCATGGAAATATTTTCATAGAATACAACTGCCTGCACATGTGGCATATGTGCACAGGTTCAAGCTCTCTGTCTCCTAGCTGGAAACATCCGGAATAGAAGGAAGGCTCTGAGTGCTCCTTCTATCAGATGTTTCTAAGGAGTCACAGCTGACTTTAAGAACCAGCCCTGGGAGTCAGGTGGTAGTGCAGTGGATCAAGCACATGTGGCGCAAAGTGCAAGGAATGGCATTAGTTTGGTGGAGTGAAATTCCAGATAACAAAAGATAGTAACAGAGAAACGTGCCAGTGAGCCTTCCAGTCATAGTGCAAGTGCACCACTAACGGTGCCTTTGCATACCTAGGGGGCCATGAGGGAACAAAGCCTCGAGAGGGGAAATCAAGTGCAAAGGCAAAGAACGCCATTGAGAGACACAGTAAACACAGACTGAGGCTGCCGCCAGTATAAAACCTCCGTTATGACAGCTGCACACATCACTCGGCAACAGGCATCTCGAGAGCATGGTGACATATGCAGCCCCTCTGACAATGCCATCCCTCCACATGACCGTATTAGGAGCTGGAACCTTTGGGAGGTGATTAAGAGCATGAGGTCATGAGGGTGGAGCACTCCTGGATGGGCATTTTTCCAAAGGCGGCATGGCATATCAATGGCCAACAGGTACATGAAAAGATGTTCAATGTCACTAAACAGTAAGGAAATGCAAAGCAAAACCACAATGAGCTATTTATCACCTGTCAGACCCCAAATAACCAACGCTGGGGAGGCTGTAGAGAAAAGGAGGCCTTTGTGGACTACTGCTGGGAGTGTAAACTGGTGCTTTGGAGAGCAGTTTACAAGTTCCTTAAGACAAGTCAAAACTGAACATGTGATCCAGCATTCTTCCCTATGGTGGCTATTTATATAATGTTGCAATGAACACTGTGTGCAAGTATCCCTTTGAAATCGAGATTTCATGTTCTTTGGGTTTATACTTAAAAGTGGGAAAATGGGGGCCGGGTGGTAGCACAGCAGTTTAAGCACACATGGCATGAAGCACAAGGACCAGCTTAAGGATTCTGGTTTGAGCCCCCAGCTCCCCACCTGTAGGGGGACGGGGGGGGGGGGGGGTCACTTCACAGGCGATGAAGCAGGTCTGCTTCATCTATCTTATCTTTCTCTCCACCTCTCTGTCTCTCCTCCTCTCTTGATTTCTCTCTGTCCTATGCAACTACCTCTCTATATATATGCTTTTATGCTTTCCCCATTTCTTCTATGGTCCTGCCTTCTCTTCCATTTTAAATCAAACCTACATCTATTAGTACGTCCAAATCTCTTTCCTTTTTCCCTCCTTTCTCTGGGTCCTAATGGAACTAGGATTCCAAGCCCTCTGGTCATCTTCCCCTAACATTTCTCCCCCTCTGGGAGTATGGACCAAAATTATTTTTGGGGTGCAGAAGGTGGGAGTTATGGCTTCCGGAATTGCTTCTCCTCTGGATATGAACACTGGCAGGACAATCTATACACCTATCATCCTTTTAATGTAGTTGAATTTGCTGATATTTTGTGAAGGACTTTCCCATCTCTGGTCACCAAGTTAGTACTGTCTTTTCTTATGGCACTGAAGGAGGATCCTATGTGGGGGGCATGTCTCTCTCACTCTAATAAGCTAGTCCTCCAAGTAAGTTTGAAACCATTCCCTCCCTCTTCTACTTTCTGGAAGAGTACAAGCAGGACTGGCATTAATTCTTTTTTTTTTTTTCCTCCAGGGTTATTGCTGGGCTCAGTGCCTGCACCATGAATCCACCACTCCTGGAGGCCATTTTTCCCCCTTTTGTTGCCCTTGTTGTTGTAGCCTTGTTGTGGTTATTATTATTGCCACTGTTGATGTCGTTCGTTGTTGGATAGGACAGAGAGAAATGGAGAAAGGAGGGGAAGACAGAGGGGGAAAGACAGACACCTGCAGACCTGCTTCACCGCCTGTGAAGCGACTCCCCTGCAGATGGGGAGCCAGGGGCTCGAACCGGGATCTTTACGCCAGTGCCTGCGCTTTGCGCCACATGCGCTTAACCCACTGCGCCACCGCCCGACTCCCTGGCATTAATTCTTCTATGAAAGGTCTCTAGAACTCACCAGTGATACCATCTCATCCCAGACTTTTGTTTGGGGTGCTTTCTAGGTGATATTTTTAATAAAAAAAAACATGACTACTGTCAATCAAATTCACCTCTCCACTTTAATTTGTACTGAGAACCTAATAAATTAGGCTTGGTGTCAACTAGTAGAGCAAAAATTAACCTGGTGCTCACAAGATAGCTAACCAGGTAGGACACCTGCTTCACCATGCTTGAAGTCCAGATTAGCACTCTGACTGGTGGCATACCCAAGTGAGCACTCGTCACAGTGCACAAGGACTGGGTTCAAGCAAGCCCCAGCCTCCAACCGTGAGGGGGGGGGAGCTTCACAAGTGGTGAAGCAGAGCTGGTGTCTCTATCTCCTCTTTTCATTCTCCATTTCTGTCTCTACTCATAAATAAGCAAATATTTTTTTTAAATCTCTAGCACCACCATATAGAGGTGCTACAGCAAAAAAGAAAGCTCTTGTGCTGTGGTGTTTACCACCCCCTCCCACCCCCCCCCACACACACACCTCTTTCTCTTCCTGAATGAAAAAAAGCAGGCTGGAGCAGTAAAGCTGTGCATGTTTTGAGGCACTAACTACACAAAAGAAAGTACTAAATTAACATATTTTGCACGATGACTTCATCCATATTCCCAATCTCTTGTCCCTTGATAGCAAGGTATCACAGAAACAAAAACCAGCAAGCTATATTGCAGTTAACAGTGTCAGCATCAAATCATCAGTAATCATCACCAAATAGAGCCCAGACACATCTCAGTGTTTTCCAGTCTCTGTGGCTATCTTAATCTTTAGTGAGGACAGTCACTGCCACATAACACCAACTCCTTGAAAAACAAAGGTGTCCTAGTATCATATAGCACTGCTCCCTTACATTCACATGTGCAAAATGACTTATATACATAGTTAATTTCCAGGGAAATATCCTATTTTTAGGCTCCCTGGTCTATGCATTTGACTAAATTCCAGTTATTCACATGGAGTAGTCTTTTGCTCACGAAGATGGGGCTTACATTAGACACAGGACTCTCAAAATCAAGTACACAATGTAGAAACTTGGCACAGCACTTAACCATCTTGCATCAAAAAGATCACTGTAGGTGCCTGGCAGTGACACACCTGGTGGAACATACATGTTACCATGCACAAGAACCCAGGTTCAAGGCCCTGCTCCCCACTTACAATGGGGAAGCTTCAAGAACAGTGAAGCAGTGCTACTGGGATCTTCCCCTCCCAACCAGCTCTCAATTTTTCTCATCCTATCCAAAGTAAATAAAAAAATATTTTAAAAATCTAAAAGGTCATTTAAGTTACTGAAAACAATGTAACAGTAAATGTTCTCAATTAGACAATGTGTTCCTAAATTATTTTGTCCACATTAACTCTGAGAAAAATCTCACAATCACTGAACTGTCATTTGTCCTCTCATTTATAATAAGCACCCTCCCCAAAAGTGCTCAAGCTATAATCCTTTAGAAAGTAAAACAAGTTTAGTAAGTAGCATGCATTTTGTTAGTAGAACACATCAGAAATAAAAGTATTTTGTGGGTCTTCTGTTTCAGCTGCAGCAGTCAGGGGACAAAAAAAGAAAAATCCAGAAAACAATGATCAGAAACTTGTGACTAAGCTGACAGAGTCGCTCCCCTGCTTTGCCCTGCACACAAGTCTGAGCCTGGCCCCCAATCACACTGGAGGATGCTTCAGTGCTGAGGTGGGTGAGCATCTTTCTGAAAAAGTCAGCCCATGCATAAATACATAAATAAGACTTTTGACAGGCATGCCTGAGACAATAAATATTGTACTGGTTTTTCCCAAGCACTGACAGTACTTTTAGTTCAGTCATCTCACAGCAACCATTTATTCAAAGTCTACTCTTGAGCACTCACTTTAATACTAACCCTTCACAAGCCTTCTCTCGTCCAGTCTCACCGCCCCCTTGTACAGTAAGATCCTTAGACTTACAACCCATAGCTGAGACTATGGAACTGTGCAGGGCCACATACTGGGCCACATAGGAGATCTGAACTTGGTTTACTTGTCAGCAAAGTCCATGTCTTTCTTTCTGCTTTAATGGACCTCTTTAGTCTTCTGAATGTAGAGTGGCAAATAGGATCATGATGAATGGAGCTTTTCAGTAGTTAATCAATGGCCTGGCATAACTACAACCTGTATTACTTGTTTTCCTACTACTCTCAAATCTGAACTTCACATAAATGATTTTCATTTGTATAACCCTTCACAGAATCATTACTATCCCCCGCCAAGGGGGGAAAAAAAGAATCCTTTTCTAGGAGTCCATCTGAACTAAGAATTGCTGAAAGAATAATCGATTATCCTTGTAATATAGTGAAGTAGACAGAAATTAAACAACTTATTCCAAGTCACACAGCTGGCTAAGCAGCAAACCGAGAAGAACCAGAATCTAGTTTTCCTGACTCGAAAATTCATTTGACCTCCACGAGACTTCGTTATACCTGATTATCAAGAATTCCCTCTTGCAAAGGTCACTTTTGTAAAAAATAAAAAATAAAAAAAACAGAAGATGTTCTCATAGTATTTACCACTGCCTGGTCAGAACAAATAACAAACAAACAAAAAAAAAAACCCTCTCACTTACAAAGGCTTTTTATCAAACAAGACACTCCCAATCAACTGGGACACAGCACTGACAGAATGCACACTAAATCATATCCCAAGCATTCTTCCCCCAATCTTTTTTCTAGTCAGTGCCTGAATGGAGGGCGAGAGAGGCGTGTGCTCCCCACTCACCACATGGCATGGAGACACACCACACCACAGGAGAAGAATCAACAGCAACGCCCTGCCCTGCCCTACCCTGAGCAGCTGGCTGCTCCCTGAACCTGACTTCTCCCCAGAGCAGGAGAGGCGGTTAGGCCAGAATCATCAAGATCTCTACTGCCTTGACAAATGCATGAACCCTCAGCAAATCATCTCAAATCCCCAACATTTGGGGGGAAATCCACAATCAAAAAACACAAAACCAACATTTGCAAAGGTTCTTCATTACTTTGTTTAGTATGCCCCAAAACCTGCAACATGGTCAGATGTTTGTTATTTCCACACTTCTTGGGTTAAAAAAAAGAAAAAGAAAAAAAAAAATACTGAGGTCCAGAGAAGCTGACTGACTAGATTGGAAAAGTTATTAAGTAGTGAACTTTGGACTTAAAACTCAGGATTTTAGTGTCGAAATCCCCAGATCTTTCCATTACACTCTGTCTTCCAATGGCAGTGAGAGAGAGAGAGAAACACGAGCACACTGAGGGCACATGATCAAAGATCCTCTGGATTCAACTGTGGAGTTAACAGGATTGAAGACAGTTTCCAAGCTCTCTCCCCCAGCCTCCCTGTGTCAAAATTCCCAGTCTTTTGTCTTTGTCTGCCTGTTTAAAGACGTGTTTATTTACTTTCTGGGAGACCCCAGGGCACTGCTCAGCCCTGCTGAAGGGTGGTGTTGGGAAAGGGGGGGGGGGGGGGGGTTGTGGAGTCAGGCACCCAAGTCCCTCGCTCTAACACTGAGCTGTCTCCCCAAACCAAAGAAACCCACCTTCATGCAACTAACTCATCACACCTTAGCCCTTGGGGTGCAAGGTTAACTGACATCACTGTCCTAACATAGGCCAAGGTAACTAAGGCGTGAGCAGACTATAAAATACAGACAAATCTCTCCTATCAAAAGAGTCTCCAACTAGCTCTTCTGCATCCACGTCCCAGCGGTGACACCCAAGCACACCTCGCACCCCCCCACCGCCACCTCCATTTGAACCACCCCCTTCCTGAGACTCTTCTTGCCAGTGGAAACCAGGCCAAGTGCTGCGATTCAACTCTTCCAGGCCTTCCAGGCCCTGTTACATAATCCCACCCTTCAAACCCTAACTTCAAGTGCCATCTCTCCCAACCCGGGGCATAAACAAAACAAACCTGACCAGAGGCCGGGAGTCTCGTGTTAAAATAAACAAAAGGGTATTTGCATCACACCCTGCTCCTCCTCCGAGAAACACAACTGGGCACCCAGCCGCAGGGGCACCCAGCACCCAGCACCCAGCGCTGGGCCTTCCGGGAGGGACACTCAGGGCCCATCAGCCTACTCCCCTGTTTGTCAAGTCTCTTAACCTGTCTTCCAATTCTCCACCCCCAGCTCTCTGAACTGGGAACAGACTATAATAAAGTGAATGTATCACACCTCTCGAGTGCATAATGTTGCACTAAATTCTCTGCAGAAGAAATAAAGTGAGCACCAGCTTTTTTTTTGGGGGGGGGGCTTAACTCGAGGTATGCATGCTAGTTACTAGTTAGCCGACAGATCAGCTGTGAACCAACTGATCCAGCAGACGATGCCAGAGGGGGGGAGAAAGAAAAGAAATCCCTTCTCTCCCCCCACCCCACATACACACCCAAAATACAAGCAAATGCCATCCTTCTCGTGGCATCCAAAAATAAACATATGCAGGCAGAACGGGCAGGTCTTTGAGCACCACCAGACCAGACCATTCTTCTTCATCGGCCTGTTCTGCAAACTTCATCAACTGCTGGAGGCTGAACAGTAAAAAAAAAAAAAAAAAAAGTTTCCGCTGCTGGGTTTCATTTCATTTCGGAGGCCAGGATCTTCCGCCGACTCCGCAGGGTCCCCCACCTGAGCAGCTGGCAGCGGCCCCCAGAAACACAAGGAGAGACTTGGGAACCAGGCGGAGCCTCGATGCCCCCCCCTCCGGAGGTCGCCACCAGCGACCCAGCGCGGGTGACAGCTCGGCGGGGCGGCGACGCCGAAGCTGGGGGGGGGGGGCGCACGCCGCAGCTTGGGGGTGTGTCCCCCCCACGCCGGGAAGGCAGACAAGGGGGCGCAGCAGAGTGGCGCTGGGTGCCAAAGGACACTCGCAGGCTCCCCCAAACTGGGTGCCCCGCACCCCGCCCCACCCCACCCCGCGGCGGGGCCACCCGACTTTCTCCCCTCGGGGCCCACACACACACCCCCTACCCCGGCGGAAGCGGGTTACGAGTTGGAACCAGGCCTGGAAAAAAGAAAAAGAAAAATGGCAAGAGGGTTCGCAAAGTTCACCGAAGAGAAGCCGGGGGGTGCCGGCTGGGGGAGAAAGTAGGGGGCAGGGGGCGCCAGGTCGGAGGCCATACACAGACCCCCCCCCCAAGCAGAGACGCCCCCGGCGGGGCGCGGGGAGGTCGGAGCGCCCCCCACCCCGGGGTGCGGGCGAGGGGGCCCCGGGCGGGCAGGAGGCTCCGCATGGTGGGGGGCCGCCGCCCGCGCCCAGGCCGCTCCCCTCCCCCCGGCACAGGCCGCCCCGCGCCCCGCGCCCCGCGCCCCGCCGCGCACCTCTCAGGAGCACGCAGAGACTGCAGGCCAGGAGGCTCCTCAGCACGGCCCCCATCTTCCCTCGTCGCGCTCCGGCCTCTCAGCGGCGACGGGCGGCCCGCACGGGGGGAGGCGCCGAGCCGGGGCCGCCGCGGCGGCGGGGCTGCACGTTCATGCTTCCCGGCGCCCCGGAGAGAGAAGAAAGGCCGCGGCGGGGGGGTAGAGGGGGGGCACGTCAGGGCTCCGCGCGCGCCGCCGCCGCCCTCTCTAGCGCGCCGCTGCGCCCGGGGCTCGCGCGACGCCAGCGTCTGCTCCCATCCCGCCGCCTCCTCCCCCGGCGCCCCGCTTCCCCCGCGCGGCTCCTCATTCAGCGGCTTCCTCTCACACGGCGGCGCAGGGATACGCCGCTTGCCGCCGCCGAGGTCTCCCTGCGCGCCCCCCCCACGCCCTGGCGCCGCGAGGACAGCGGCGGCCCGGGCCTCGGCGTGGAGAGCACCCCACACACGCAGGCTCCCCAGAGCGGAGGAAGGGGCTGTGTGGAGCGCGCCGAGGGCAGCTGGGGCGGCTCGGTCGCCTCCGCCGCGCATTCCGATGGGATTCTTTCTCGGCCCCCGCGGAGGGCGTGAAGCGACGTCGAACGCCATGGGAGCCGGCGTGGTCGGGACTACTTTCTGCGGCTCGGCCCGGCCGCCGCCTGCGCGGCTCTTTGTGCGGACGCGGCCGAGCCGGGAGGAGCTCTGCGCCTGGACGCCGGGCGCCGCGGGCCGGGCATTCCGGGATTCCCGACCGGGACTTGGGGGGCGCCTGCTGCGCGCCCCCAGGGCCTTGCACGGAGCTCTGAGCCCCGACTGCAAAGCAGAAGAGACAGCTCTTGGCTTTATTTCCAAAACCCATGCGCCATCTCTCAACGAGGATCTGGGGAAGGACTGTCTGGTTGGATGCCAACTCAAAACCGAGATCTTTCTTTCTTTTTTCCCAACCTTCAGAAGGAAGGATTTCTAAATTGGCAGTGAGATGCCGAGAGCAATGCATCGGCACCTAAAACAGAGCCCGGGGGTCGTGGGGGGGGGCGGTATCTGATGGGTTGGGGTGAGATTGGGGGGGGAGGGTGCCAGTTGCAATGGATCATGGGGGCTTGATGTGTACCCTGGAACTACAGAAAGCAAAGTCCCCCCGGAAATGCAGGCTCTGCTATTGCCCGGGTGCATTGGAGTGCTGTGACGGTTGGGTGGGGGGGTGACCAAATGCCCCACCCCGCCCCGATCTGCTCTCGGTAGCCACGGTGGAGCCAGCCTTCAGGTGCGCGGTGCCCGGTTGATGCAAGCCCTCGCTCGCAGGCAGGTGTGCGAGGAAGCGAGCTGCTCCGCGGCGGCATCCCTAATACCAGGGAGACCAGGGAACTCAAGTGCTGGCACACACATGATTAGATCTGACCCTGGGGGGGGAATAATAATAATTAATAAAGGGGAGTGGGGTGCAGCTTGTGTCATTTACTTGCTTCCTCTCACAGAGGAGGATAATGAGAATCTGAGGCCAGACAAGCTGAACACGACCCAAACTCAAACCAGGACCCTACGTGTGTGTAAGTAGAGAGAAGAGCAGAAACAGCTAAGCTATGTCCTTCCCAGACTCACTAGCCATCGCCAGTGGGAGTTACCATCTTCCAAGATCCAGGTCAAGACGATGAAACTTTTTTTTTCTATTTTGTCCTCAAGCCAGAAAAGGAAAAAATGGAATTTTTTTTTTTCAGCAGTGGCCTAGGAATGGGTTACTGAACACAGCGTGGTCTAGTGGGGACACTGGGAGATTTGCAATGGCAGGTGGGTCAGAATGCCAATCCTCCCAGTCACTTGAATGTGTGGTTTTGGGTGTGATATTTAACCACACTGAACCTCGGTTTTCTCACCTGTAAAACAGATGTAAGGTCAGGAAGATAGCATAATGGTAATACAAAAGACTTTCATACATACCTGAGGCTCCAAGGTCCCTGGCATCACTATAAGCCATGCTTTGGTAAAAAAAAATAGTAACAAATAGGGCTAACCTCTTCCAGGGTTACAGCAGGGAATGTCTTCACTATTACATGTAAAGTGCTCGGTGTATAAAAGTTGCCAAATAAATTGTCATTTCTGCAATCCAGGAGGTTGGGCAGTGGGCAAAGCACCGGACTTGCAAGTATGAAGTCCTAAAATCAGTCCCCTGCATTGTTTGTGCTGAAGTGATAGCCTAGTGCAAACAAGTTCTCTCTCTTCTACTCTGTCTCTCTTGTGTTAGAAATTAACACAATTAGAAATTAACTTAAGAAATTAACGTTTAGGGAGTTGGCGGTAGCGCAGCAGGTTAAGCGCAGGTGGTGCAAAGCGCAAGACCCGTGTAAGGACCCCGGTTCAATCCCCCAGCTCCCCACCTGCAGGAGAGTCGCTTCACAAGCGGCGAAGCAGGTATCCAGGTGTCTTATCTTTCTCTGTCTTCCCCTCCACTCTCCATTTCTCTCTGTACTATCCAACAACGACAACAACAATAATAACTACAACAATAAAGCAACAAGGGCAACAAAAGGAAATAAGTATTTTTTAAAAAATTAACTTTTTAAAATGTTAATTTAAAATGACCAATGCATATACATTTTAATTAGTTATGTAAAGTACAAATGTTAACAGAAGCACCTCAAAAATCAAACCCAAAACTACTACATAAAACCAGCAATTCCAAAACAGGCAGAGCAAGAAAAAAATTGGGACTGAGCAGTGGTACACCTGGTTAACACACGTGGTAATGTGAAAAGACCCTGGTTGGAGCCCCCCGCTCCCCACGAGGGGGGGAGGATTTCACAAGCAGTGAAACAAGTACTGCAAGTCACTATCTATCTCCCCATCCTCTCAAAATTCTCTCCTATCATATTTAGAAAAGAAGAAGGAAAAAAAAGAAAAAGGAGAGAGAAAATGGCTGGCAGGATTGTTGGCTTTGTCCTGCAGACACGGAACCCCAGCAGTAGCCCTGATGGCAATAAAAACCAATTTAATTTAAAAAAGAAAAAGAAGAACTACTTGAAAAGACTTATGCAGCCCCCAGCCTCCCCCCATCCAAAGCAGCACTAGTTTCAGTAGCCAAGAACATGGACGTCACCTCAGTGTCCATCACTATCAGTAGATATATGAATAAAGGAAATAAAGATAAATGAATAGAGAAAACATGGATATGTGAATGTACATATAAATATACATTGTAAAACCACAATTTGTAATTATTTTATTTTTCTAAGTATTTTATTTTATTTTTGCCTCCAGGATTATCTCTGGGGCTCAGTGGTGGCACTATGAATCCACTGCTCCTGTGACCATTTTTTCCATTTTATTGGATAAGACAGAAATTGAAAGCGAAGGGGAAGACAAAAGGGGAGAGAAAGACACCTACAGATCTGTTTCGCCATTGGTGAAGCAACCCCCTCCCCTCTGCACGTGGGGAGCTGGGCCTCAAACCAGGATCTTTTAGCAGGTCCTTGCACTTCGTACTATGTACGCTTAACCCAGTGTGCCTAACTCAGTGTGCCACCACTCAGGCACCTATTTATTTATTTTTATTTTATTTTATTTTTTACCAAAGCACTGCCCAACTCTGGCTTATGGTGGTGCTAGAGATTGAACCTGGGACCTTTATGTTTCTGGCATGAAAGTATTTTTGGATAATCATTATGCTATCTCCCCAGCCCTGCAGAGAACTTTCTAAATTGAAGTCAATCCTTTCAAACCCTGTCACTGTGTGTCAGCTAGGCGCCTCCATCCTCTGTTGTCATTTCAACAATGTCGGCGACATGCTTATCAGCAGATCCCATCCCACGCCACATTTTCTGCTGAAACATACAAAGCAGCCCAGATTCCGTTCCTGTTTCATGGTGAGAGGCCAGTGCAAATAGCCACTTCCTCAGCCCAGCTGCTGATTCTAGTTTTCTTGCCATTTCTACCACATCTGTGCTCACCAGTGATTCAAGAACTTCTTTCCTCCCAAAGCTTTCTTTAGGCATGGCCACCTTTCTACTTTCCACACCACAGCCAGAGACTTTAACATGCAATTTGCAATTAACTAATTCTTTTTTCTATCAGTTTACTGACATTATCAACTGGCTAATGTCAGCATTTCCACTACTGGGAAATGCTGTGCCTTAAAAAAAAAAAAAATCCTCAAGGGAAAAAAATAATAATAAATAAAAATCTCTCAAGGGGCTGAGTGGTGGAACACCCAGTAGAGAACAGATGTTACCACGTGCAAGGACCCAGGTTCAAACCCCCAGTCCCACCTCCAGGAGGAAGCTTCATGAAGATTGGAGCAATACTACAGGTCGGTCTTTCTCTCTCTCTCTCTCTTTCTCCCCTTCTTCCATTTCCTCTCAATTTCACTGTCTCTATGGAAAAAGAAGAAAAAGGAAGAGGAGGAGGAGGGAAGAAAAAATGGAAGGAAAGAAAAAAGAGGGGTCGGGCGGTGGCGCAGTGGGTTAAGCGCATGTGGCGCAAAGCGCAGGGACCGGCGTAAGGATCCCGGTTCGAGCCCCCGGCTCCCCACCTGCAGGGGAGTCGCTTCACAGGCGGTGAAGCAGGTCTGCAGGTGTCTATCTTTCTCTCCCCTTCTCTGTCTTCCCCTCCTCTCTCCATTTCTCTCTGTCCTATCCAACAACGAAATGCCTCAACAAGGGCAATAATAATAACCACAACGAAGCTACAACAAGGGCAACAAAAGGGGGAAAAAAATGGCCTCCAGGAGCGGTGGATTCATGGTGCAGGCACCAAGCCCAGCAATAACCCTGGAGGAGGAAAAAAAAAAAAAAAAAAAAAAAAGAAAAAAGAAAAAACACCTCTGGCGGTAACCCTGGTGGCAAATAAATAAATAAGTAAAACTCTTAATTTAGGTCAGGGAGGTGGCTCAGGGCTAGAGCCTATGGTTTCCACAGCACATCTGGGCCCCAGATTTGATCCCTGGCACCACATGTACACACCAAAGACAACACCAAGAAGGATGGAGCTCTATGTATTCTGGAGGGTGCTTTGGAGTCTCTCTCTCTCTCTCTCTCTCTCTCTCTGTGCCCAAGGAGGCTGAGCAGCATCACTCATGTATGAGGTGCTGGCTTCTTTCCTCTGTACAGCCTACAGACATTGGTGATGTGAAGTTTAGGGTCAAAGGAGGAACAGAAACACAGCTGTTGGTGCTGACGGGGTACACACAATCTGATCCAGGGCTCACGTATACTGTAGAAGACTGATTGGTGCCAGACTCATAGCAGCCGAGGACTGGTGACTGCTGACATCATATTTGACAGCGGCCCTCATAGGTCATCTGGGTGTCCAGTTGGTTATGGGCTTCCCTGTTAAGTCACTACACCTTCCAACGTCTGCACAACAGCCTGGTCACCTAGTGACGGTTTCTCAGGACATAGCTCCCTCTTCATGAGACACATACCTTTGAACTAACTAGTCAATAGCAGCAAGTCCTGGGCCAGCAAGATAACTCACTTGGATAGTGTGTTGCTTTGCCATGTATGTGACCCAGATTCGAGCCCAGCCTGCACTACATTGAAGGAAGCTTCAGTGCTATGGTTTCTTTCACTCTCTCTCCCTACCTCTCTGCCTCACTGTTTCTATCTAAAAACATAGATAAATAAATAATAGCAAGTCTTTATTGTAGAATAGTTTTCTCTACATAATAAATAAGTAGAAGGGGGCACATCTGATAGAGCACACATGTTACTATGCACAAGGATGTGGGTTCAAGTCTCAAGTCCCCACCTGCAAAGGGGGAAGTTTCACAACCAGTGAAGCAGGTGTACAGGTGTCTCTCTTTCTCTCCCTCCCTATCTCCCCCTTCCCTCTCAATTTCTCTGTCTCTATCCAAAACAAACAAAATATTTTAGGTGAAAGATAAAAACGTAGAAAAAGGCTAAGAAAAAAAGGAGGAGGAGGAAGAAAAGGAGAAGGAGATGTAAAAGAAGAAAGGAAAGACAAAGACTAGTAAGGCAGGGCCACGGAGTTACTCAGAAGTAGTAGCACGGGGGCTGGGTGGTAGCACAGTGGGTTAAGCGCACATGGTGCAAAGTGCAAGGGCTGGAGTAAGGATCCTGGTTCAAGCCCCCGGCTCCCCACCTGCGGGGGGCGGGGGATCACTTCACAAGTGGTGAAGCAGGTCTGCGTTGTCTATCTTTCTCTCCCCCTCTCTGTCTTCCCATCCTCTCTCCATTTCTCTCTGTCCTATCCAACAAGAACAACAGCTATGAAAACAATAATGATAATAACTACAACAAGGGCAACAAAATGGGAAAAATGGCCTCCAGGAGCAGTGGATTCATAGTGCAGGCACCGAGCCCCAGCAATAACCCTGGAGGCAAAAAGAAGAAAAAGGTGAAGGAGAAGGGGAAGGGGAAGGGGGAAGGAAAGGGGAAGGAGGAGGAGGGAAGAAGTAATAGCACAGTACTTGCAGCCTGAAGCCTCAGGTTCAATCCCCAGCACTGTGAATACCAGAGTTGAGTGGTCTTCTGATTATTTAGAGATAAATAAACACTTCTGGAAAGAAGAAAGCACAAGAGGCAAATGGATAAAGCACTGCTGCATAAGGCCACAGATAACGGGGTAAACAATGGGCTGGAGCAAGCCTGGGCTGAGAAGCTGGGAGTGACACTGGAAGCCCATTGGGACTATGTGTAAATGGGGGAGCTGTGAATCTTAAAGATAACAAACTTGCCTGCACTGGCCAGTGACTGGATTCTTCCCCAACAGACCTGAGGAAGCCTCTCACTCTCACCTCACTTGGTTTTCAGACTTTAAAGGGGAAGAAGTGAAGCCTTCAGCAAAGTTGTCGCGGGCCTGGCTGAAACGAGCACCAAGCATTGGCTACAACCGGCAAATTTGCAAAGGCCTGGGGAGTACTTCTGTTAGTTATTACCTCCACCTCCAGGAGCTTAAGATGTTGTCAACAGGAGCATTGGCCACTCAGCTAAAGAAACAGTCACTTCAGCAGTTGCTGGAGGTAAGGCTACAGTCTTTTAAAATTTCATTTCATTTCATTTTTTTTTTTTTTTGCCTCCAGGGTTATTGCCAGGGCTCAGTGACTGCTCCACGAATCCACTACTCCTGGAGACCATTTTTTCCCTTTTTGTTACCCTTGTTTTTTTATCATTGTTGTGGTGAAATTTCATTTCTTTATTAGATAAAGACTGAAATTGAGATGGGGGAGATAGAAGGAGTGAAAGAAAGGAATCTGCAGCACTGCTTCAGGGCTCATAAAGATCTCACCCTCTCCCAACCCTGCCTGGAGGGTTCCTTTGATCCCACAACCTCTCAGGCATTTTCTGCTGTTACCTTTTCTGATGTATGACATTCTCACAGGAGTGAAGTGGTATCTCATTGTTGTCTTTATTTTCGTTTTTCTGACAATCAAAGACTTAGAGCATTTTTTTATGTGTTTCTTGGCCTTTTGGATCTCTTCTGTGATGAATATTCTGTCCACGTCCTCTCCCCATTTTTGGAAGGGGTTATTTGTAATCTTGTTATTGAGTTTGGCAAGCTCTTTATATATTTTGGTTATTAGTCTTTTGTCTGATGTATGGCATGTAAAGATCTCCCATTATGTAAGGGGTCTCTTGATTTGGGTAGTGGTTTCTTTTGCTGTATAGAAGTTTTGTTTTGCCTCCAGGGTTATCGCTGGGGCTCGGTGCCAACACTACAAATCCATTGCTCCTGGAGGTTATTTTTCCCATTTTGTTGCCTTTGTTGTTGCCCTTGCTATTGTTGTTATTGTTATAGTTGTTATAGCTGTTGTTGGAATAGGACATAGAGAAATGAAGAGAGGAGGGGAAGACAGAGAGGGAGAGAGAAAGATAGACACCTGCAGACCTGCTTCACCACTTGTGAAGTGACCCCCTGCAAGTGGGGAGCTAGGGGCTTGAACCGGATCCTTATGCCGGTCCTTTAGCTTTGAGCAATGTGTGCTTAACCCACTGTGCTACCAACCAGACTCCATGCAGAAGCTTTTTAACTTGATGTAGTCCCATAGGATTATGCTTGTCTTAGTCTTCTTTGTAATTGGATTCGTTTCATTGAAGATGTCTTTAAAATTTATGTGGAAAGAGTTCTGCCACTATTTTCTTCTAAGTATCTGATAGTTTCTGGTCTAACATTCAAGTCCCTGATCCACTTGGAATTTACTTTTGTGTTTGGTGAAATATAGTGGTTCAGTTTCATTCTTCTGCATGTTTCAACCCATTTTTTCCAACACCATTTGTTGAAGTGACATTTGTTGTGACATTTGCTGTGAAGTGACATTTGTTGAAGTGAAGCACATTGTTGAGTTGTGTTTTCTGATCCATCTTCTTACTCTGTGCCTTTTAATAGGTGAATTCAGGCCATTGACATTTATTGATACCAAAGATTAAAGATATTTTAACGCCACTCCTGTAGATTTTTAGAGTGTTCTGATAGATGTCATATTTATAGTGGTCTTACTGTTTATAGGAAACCTTTCAGAACTTCTTTCAGGGCAGGCTTGGTGATAGTTTATTCTTTCAATTGTTGTATGTCTGAGAAGGTTTTGATGCCTCCATCTAGTCTGAAGGACAGTCTAGCAGGATACAGTAATCTTGGTTGAAAACCTTTGTCACTGAGCACTCGATGATATCTTGCCTTTCTCTTCTGTCCTGTAGTGTTTGTGTGGAGAATCCTGCTAATCTTATGGGTTTTCCTGTATAGGTGACTCTTTGTTATTCTCTTGCAGCCTTCAGGATCTTTTCTTTACCTTATTCCTTTCCATTCTAAATATGATGTGTCTTTAAGTCTGGGTTAATTCTGTTCGGAACCCTCTGTGCTGTTTGAACCTTTAAGTCTTTTATGTTGTCTAGACTAGAGAAGTTCTCAGCTATTATGTCCTGAAGAATGCTTTCTTCCCCTCCCTCTCTTTCTTCCTCTGGTAAGCCAATAATGCATATATTATTTCTTTTGAAGTCATCCCATAGGTCTCTGTTGTTGTTTTCAGTATCTCTTAATCTATTTTTGAGATCTCTTACTTCTTTTTTAGTTGTCTCTAATTCATCCTCGATCTTGCTATAATTCTGTCTTCAGCCTCATTGATTCTATTCTCTCTCCCCTCTACTGTTTTCTGGAGTTCATCTATTTTGTTACCCTGTTCTGATACTGTTTTAGCTTGTTCAGCTAGTTGTGTTCTTAGCTCAACTATTTCAGCTTTCAGCTCTCTAATAACCTTGAGATAATTAGTGTTTTCATCCAGGGTCTCATTTGTTGTTTCTGCATTTCTGATGACAATTCTTTCAAACTCTTTACTCACTCCTGTGGTTATTTCCTTAACTAGTGTTTGGATGTTGACCTCATTATTTTGTGCTTCATCCTTTGGGGGCTTTTAGCTGGACTCTTGTCCTGGTTCATTTCTACAATATTTCTTCTTGTTGATTTAACCATTTTATATAGTTTGTTATGAGGTCTCTCTCTCTCTCTCTCTCAGTAATTTTCAAATTACTGATCACTCTTGCCTGAATCGACTTGTGTCTAAATTAGGTAATTAGAGGGTTCACAGTTGTGGAAATTGACAGTTGTTTCAATATTATTTTAATCCCTGAGATGGAGCTCAGTGACTTAAAAGCCTCTTTTGTTCTCTTTCTTCCCTGTAGGCTTTGGAAGCCTGAGGGCTTTTAAACTATAAGTAGGCTTCTTAGCTTAATCACTGACTCCTGACCAAGAGATAAAGCCTGGTGTGGCAGAGATAATCCAGTGGTTATGAAAAGAGACTCTCATGTTGGGAAATTATTAGGAGCCTCACAAAGCACCCTGCATTTTTCTGCCTCCAGGAGCCTGGAATTCCTTAAAACATTAAGCTAGCTCCCCCTGCTCCACCCTGCATTCCTGATATTATGGCCTATCTACATAATCATTGTTTTGCCTGAAAGATCCCTACCCATTCCATTTCTTTGATCTATCTTCTTTCTGCCCTAAAGACCTACCCTGCCTACAGGGTATTATTAATCCTACCAGTTAAAACCCTCGCAAAAGTTGCTAAGGAAGTTCCTACCTTTCTAGCCCTTTTTGCCTTTCTCCGGCCCTTTCCTAGCCATTTCCATTTCCGACTTGCCACTTCCAGGTCTGCCCTTTAAAAGCCTTGGCTCTCTGATCAATAAAGATATTGCATTGCCTTGCCGCCACAAGCTTTCTTCATGAGTCATCTCCTTTGCGTCACTGAGTGAGTAGCAGCCCAGGCTGGCTCCCGTTGCGTTCTCTCCAACCCACAGAGTACGCGCCCTGGAAAAAGCACCCCCATGCTAGCCCAGCACTCTCACAGCCCCACTACTAGGCCACTGAGGTATAGATCTTCTCTTGAGTTTTCTAGTTAGTTCACTGTTCCCTGGTATCAGCACAGGGCCTCCCTGCTGCTGCTCCAGATTCTGAGGGCAATAGCAATGGAGACTCACAGTTTCATTTGGTGTGTCTTAGGGGAGTCTCCTCCTCCCTTCAGCCGTCTTTTTGTTGGTGAAACAGAATGGAGGTGGTGTCTCAACTGGTAAACTACCAGACTGTTACCAGCCACTTTATCTCTCCCTAGGCTCCTCTCTGTCCATGAGACACACGTGTTTGCACTCACCAGTGATTTGGTGGGTTCCTGAAGTCATTCTAGTCCTGTCTTGTTGTGGTCCCAGGTGGTCTCCTTTGGTATTCTTGGTTGACCCGGGAGAGGAGAGGAGATAAATATAGCTGCTGCTGCTCCGTAGCCCCACCTCTGGAAGACAGTGAAACTAGAGCTTTTAAAAGGACTGGCTCATCCCTTACCTGGGACAACACAGATCTGGAAAACATTTTTTAAAAAAAGGAGGGGTGGTGGTGGTGGTGTTACATCCGGTTAAGTGCACATTTACCACGCACAAGGACCCAGGTCTGAGCCCTTGCTTCCCACCTGCAGGAGGATGCTTCATTTCATGGCAGCGAAGCAGGTCTGCAGGTGTCTCTCTCTCTTCGTCTCTATCAGAGATGGTATAAGTCAGTCAGGATTCAAGATACAACATGAAGGGCCAGATGATGGTACCCCTGGGTGAGCACACATGTTATAATTTGCATGGATCCAGGTTTAAGCCCCCAGTTCCCACCTGAGAAGGGGAAAACATCTCAAGCAGTAAGGCAATGTTATTGTTGTCTCTCTTCCTCTCTTCCAGTCTCCCCTTTCCCTCTCAAGTTTTATCCATCTCTATAAAAATTTTTAATTTTTATTTATTTTTACTGAGCACTACTCAGCTCTGGCTTATGGTGGTTTACGGGATTGAACCTGTGACCTCAGAGTCTCAGGCATGAGAGTCTTTTTGCAGAACTATTATGCTATCTCCACCACCCTAAATAAATTTTTTTTGCCTCCAGGGTTATTGCTAGGGCTCACTGCCTGCACTACAACTGAATCCACTGCTCCTGGTAGCCATCTTTTAAAAAATATTTATTTATTTATTCCCTTTTTGTTGCCCTTGTTGTTTTATTGTAGTTATCACTGTTGTTGTTATTGATGTCATCGTTGTTGGATAGGACAGAGAGAAATGGAGAGAGGAGGGGAAGACAGAATGGGGAAGAGAAAGATAGACACCTGCATACCTGCTTCACCGCTTGTGAAGCGACTCCCCTGTGGGTGGGGAGCCAGGGGCTCGAACCAGGATCCTTACTCCGGTCCTTGCGCTTTGTATTATGTGTGCTTAACCCTCTGCACTACCACCCGACTCCCAAATAAAATTTTTTTTTTTATTTTTAATATTTATTTATTTATTCCCTTTTGTTGCCCTTGTTTTTTATTTTTTTTTGTAGTTGTTGTTATTGATGTCGTTGTTGTTGGATAGGATAGAGAGAAATGGAGAGAGGGGAGAGAGGAGGGGAAGACAGAGGGGGAGAGAAAGATAGATAACTGCAGACCTGCTTCACTGCCTGTGAAGTGACTCCCCTGAAGGTGGGGAGCAGGGGCTCGAACTGGGATCCTTACGCTGGTCCCTACACTTTGCACCATGTGCGTTTAACCCGATGTGCTACTCCCCAGCTCCCCACATAAAATATTTTTAAAGCTAAAAAAAATATACGAACATGTTAGAGGACATAGGAGTCAGCTGGAAGGGACTTCAGAAGCCAAATCAGGAACAATTTGAACGATAAAATTAAGAGTATGGTAAGATATTATCAGCTACAAAACAATATGGAATCAGGACTACAAACAGAAAACAAAAAGCAAGCAAGTGTAGTCAAAGATTGATGAGGACTTGGGGTGCTTCATGGTTCTGAGACAAAGAAAAGATGCACAGAGCATGCCTGGCAGAGATCAGCTTAATCAACAACTATTTCCTTTCCCCCCATACCTTCTCCAACAGCTGGTGTTTCTGTCTTATCTAATGTAGGACATTCTCGCTGGTGTAAAGTGACATCTCATTGTTATCTTTATTTGCATTTCACTGATCAGCACTAACTTTGAGCATGTTTTCATATGTCTATTGGCATTTTGAATTTCTTCCTTGGGAGCTCCAGTAGCACAATTGGTTAGCAGGTGGTACTTACACGAATCTCTTCCTTGGAGAAAGTTCTGCCAACCCCCTCCCTCCATTTTTCAGTAGTTTTTTTTTTTTTTTTTTTGAGTTTGTATGTATTTTTAATTATTAACCCTTCATCTGATGTATGGTCTGTAAGATCTTCTCCAGGGCCAGGTAGTGGTGCACCTGGTTAAGCACATACATTTATAGTGCACAAGGACCCAGGTTCAAGCCCCTGGTTCCCATGTACAGGGGGAAAGTTTCATGAGTGTTGAAGCAGGGCTGCAGATGTCTCTCTGTCTCTTTCTCTATGTCTCTATTCAATAATAACATACACACACACACACACACACACACACACACACACATATATATATATTACCTCCAGGGTTATCACTGGGGCTCAGTGCCTGCACTACTAATCCACTGCTCCTGGAGGCCATTTTTTTCCATTTTTGTTGCCCTTGTTGTATTTATTACTATTGTTGTCATTGCTGTTGTTGTGGTTGTTGGATAGGACAGAGAAAGAAACTGAGAGAGGAGAGAGGAGGGGAAGATAGAGAGGGAGAGAGAAAGATAGACACCTGCAAACCTGCTTCACCACTTGTTAAACAACCACCACCACCACCCCCCGCAGGTTGGGGAGCCGGGGGTTCGAACCGGGATCCTTACATGGGTCCTTGCGCTTTGTGTTATGTATGCTTAACCCGCTGCACTACTTCCTGGCCCCCATAAAAATATTTTTAAGAGATCAAAAATAAAGATCTTCCTCCACTCTGTAGGGACTCTCTCTGTTTTGATGGTAATTCCTTTTGCTGAAGTCCTCTCCTCTGAGCAGGGACATTGAAGATATTATTTGAGTGAGATAAGCCAGAATTAGCAGGAGGAATACTGAATCTCACTCATAGGTGGAAAGTAAGAAGTAATGACAGTGAGGGAAACATGAAATGAAATTAGAGTTGGACTGGATGTAGTGATTTGCATCAGAGCAAAGCACTCTGGGGAACGAGGGACAGGAGTTTGGGGTTGGGATGAAAGGGTGTTAGGGCTCTGGGACATGACGGTGGAAAAGGACTTGGGTTGAGGAAGACAGTATCTTGTAGACATCTATCATGGGGGGATGAGAAATTGTACCTATGTGTTAGCAACTATACTATAAACCATTAGCTCCCCAATAAAGTTGTGGGAAAAAATATTGTATTCATTCAACAATTACTCATAAAAAACTTTAGTATATGGGGGGCAGGCAGTGGTGCACCACTAAGCACACATAGTACTAAGCGCAAGGACCCATGAAAGGAACTGGGTTCAAGCCCCTAGCTCCCCACCTGCAGGGGGGGGGTCACTTCACAAGAGGTGAAGCAGGTCTGCAGGTGTCTGTCTTTCTCTCTCCCTCTCTATCTTCCCCTCCTCTCTCAATTTCTCTCTGTCCTACCCAATAAAATGGCCGCCAGGAGCAGTGGATTCGTAGTACAGGCACCGAGCCCCAGCAATAACCCTGGAGGCAAAAAGAAAAAGAAAACTTTTGTATGTGACTTAATAGTCACCATCATGAAAATAAGTGGTGAATAGATAGAAGAAAGCACAGAGAACAACACTAAGAATGGGACAAACTGAGATGCTGAGCACCCCAATATAATGTAATGAGAAGCAAGCATTACTTCATGTATGAGGACCCGGATCTCATCAGAAGCAAATAGCAATGAAGTTCTAAGGACAAGAGAAAAGACCATCTAGCCAACCCAACTTCTTCAAGAAGTTCAAGATCAGAAGAGGCCAGAAAGACCTAGGAATTGTTCCTGATGGATCTCTAGAGACAGTGGAGAGGGGGCGCATATTGAGACAACTGGCAACCTAGACAGAGCCTGAGGCTTAGAGAAGAGCCATGTATCAATATTTTTCTTCTGATAACAGTGTCGGGATTGAGATTACCTCAGAGAGAGGCCTTACTTGTATCCAGAGAATATTTTTAAAAACTCAGGTGGCTCAAAACACAACATTCTTTCATTCTTTGTATTGTTTTTAGCTTTCTTTCTCCCCCTTTCAAACTTTATGACTATTTCATATATATATATATATATATATACACATACATACATACATACATACATACATATATATACATATATATATATACATATATATATATATATGATAAAGCACATCTGTTATTTGAATGGTCACCAGATGACACATAGAAGGCTTTCATATTTAAATCCAGGGAGCCCTGAAACTTTTTTTTTTCATTTGTTGAGCTGCCTCCTTTTCTCCTTTCCAAGATGCCTGCAGTGGATTCACAAGACTGAATGGAATTCGCCATCTAAACACCTAATCACACGCTCTCATCTCTGGCACAGACAGACTGGATTTCCCCACATGGATGAGTCACCTGATAACAAATTTCCCAGCCTCAGTGGGTTTAAAATTGCATGATTAGCAAAGCAGCCTTAGGAGCTGTGTCTCGCTGGGATCCAGGGTCAATGATGACCTCTTCTTCCTCTTCATAGAAAATTTTCCTTTCACGCTGTGACATGTCATTCTTTCCCTCTTTGATAAAACAGGGAGAAATTGAGAGGGAAGAGAGAGATCAAGAGACACCTGCAGCACTGCTTCACAGTTCATGAACATCCCTCCTGCAGGTGGGGAGTGGGAACTTGAACCTGGGTCCTTGTGTGTGGTGAGATGTGCACTTAACCAGGTGAGCCACCTCCTGATCACCTTGAATAGTCTTTTTCTTCTTATTTTTTTTTTATGTTGAATTTTTTTTTTTGCCTCCAGGGTTACCGTTGAGGCTCACTGTAGGCACTATGAATCTACTGCTCCTGGCGGCCATTTTTTTCTTTGTTGTTGCTGTTGTTGTTGGACAGGACAGAGAGAAATTGAGAGAGGAGGGGAAGAGAGAAAGAGGGAGAGAGAAAGATAGACACCTGCAGGGGCTGGGTGGTGGCGCACCTGGTTGAGAGCACGTTACAATGACCCAGGTTCAAGCCCCCAGTCCCTACCTGCAGGGGGAAAGCTTTGTGAGTGGTGAAGCAGTGCTGCAGATGTCTCTCTGTCGCTCTCCCTCACTATTTCCCCCTTCCCTCTAGATTTTTGGCTGTCTTTATCCAATAAATAAATAAATAAATATAATTAAGAGTTTTTTTTTTAAAAAAAGATAGACACCTGCAGACCTGCTCCACCACTTGTGACACGGCCCCCTTGCAGATGGGAGCCAGGGGCTCCAACTGGGATCCTTGAGGCAGTCTCCCTGCACTTCTTAATATGTGCACTTAACCCAGTGCACCATCACCCAGCCCCCTCACCTTGAATAGTCTTTCTGATGTAGAGAAGGATTATATGCAACTTGGCCACCATAAAAACCCTCTCCTGGGAGTCAGGCATTTAGCGCAGCAGGTTAAGCACACGTGGCACGAAGCGCAAGGACTGGCTTAAGGACCCCGTTTGAGCCCTGGATCCCCACCTGCAGGGGAATTGCTTCACAGGCAGTGAAGCAGGTATGCAGGTGTCTTTCTGTCCCCCTCTCTGTCTTCCCCTCCTCTCTCCATTTTTCTCTGTCCTATCCAACAACAACGACATCAATAACAACAACAATAATAATTACAACAATAATAAAAATCAACAAAGGCAACAAAAAAGAATAAATAAATAAATAACTATTAAAAACAAAACCCTCTCCCGTGGTCTGGGAAGTGGTGCAGTAGATAATGCATTGGGCCTTTAAGCATGAGGTCCCTAGTTCAATTCCAGGCAGCATATGTGCCAGAGTGATATCTGGTTCTTTCTCTCCGCCCCCTCAGTCCTCTTTCTGTTTCATTAATAAATAAATAAAAATATTTATTTAAAAAAAAAACACCTCTTCCACTGCTAACTCCCCCCCCCCCCCCCCACACACACACACACATTCCCAAATCCAGCCTGATTTGGGATTTGGAGCTTAATGTCCTTTTAGTTTGACTCTGAATTGTAAAATGTTGTATTCATTCTTCTCCTTTACAGAAACACAATGGAAGGAACATGCTCTTCTTTTATGGGTGGTGGGGACATACAAACAGGGTCCCCAGTCTCCCCAGCCCCTGGAAACAGCAGTGCAGGGACACCCCATGTGGAGGGAGAAGTCCCTCCTCCTTTGCCACTGTCAGAAATGATTCCAGCAGGAGACAGAGGAAACAAATCTTTGCCTTGGACATAAAGAAAAATCAGTCCCACCAATGTTGATTTGGTTTTTTTTTGCATGTTTGTTTAATAAAGACAAGCAGAGGAGGGGGGGAAGAGGGGAAGCGAGAGACCACAGCACTGAAGCTTCCTTCAATGAAGTGGAGGAGGAGCTGAAACCTAGGTCATGCACTTGGCAAAGCAGCACACTATCCAAATGAGCTATTTTGCCAGCTGCCACCAAAATTGATCTTATCTGAAAATGGTATCCCAGACAAGTGGTCCTCAGCAGAGGGGAAAGAGGATGGATTTCTCTCTCCTTCCCCAGACTTTGAAAATTGCCAGTCCATCCTCTCCTCCCTAGCCTGGCTTTCTCTGCACCCATGACTCCTATATTGACTAGGTGGGCAGGATTCCCATTTATTTTTAAATTCCCACTCCTCGATACAAAGCTTTCGTCTCTCTTTTGCTGAGAGATGCAAGGAAGCCCAGATGTAGCCAGACAAGAATTGTAAAAGACACTGGGGCTAGGGGGGGTGGCTCGCCCAGTTGAGTGTACACATTATCATGCACAGGGACCTGTGTTCAAGTCCCCAGTCCCCACCTAAAGAGAGAATGCTTCTCCAGCAGAAAAGTCGGTTTGCAAGTGTCTCTTTTTCTCACTCCCTCTCAGTCTTTCTCTCTCCTCTCAACTTCTCTTTGTCTTATTGCATAAAATATAAAGAAAAAAGGGGGGAAATGGCAACTGGGAGTGGTGGATTTGTAGTGTCAGCATCAAGCCCCAGTGATAACTCTGGTGGCAATAAACAAACAAATAAATTAAGAGGGAACATTAGGGAAAATGAACAGGAAGCATGAAAACATCAACACCCATCTATACACTCAATTCTGTTCTTTAAAAAAAAAGGGGGGTTGCTGGGGAGACCACAGAATGGGGCTGGGGAGACAGCAGAATGGTTATGTAGAAGACTTCCAAGGCAAGGTCAGGGGCAGGGCGATGTGTGGGGGGGGGTTAAGCACACGTGCCTGAAGCACAAGGACTGGAGTAAGGATCACAGTTTGAGCCCCAGATCCCTACCTGTGGGGGGAAGGGGGGGTGGGTGTCACTTCACAAGAGGTGAAGCAGGTCTGCAGGTATTTATCTTCCTCTCCCCCTCTCTTTCTTCCCCTCCTTAGTTTCTCTCTGTCCTATCCAACAGCACAATGGCAAAACGACAACAATGGGAAAAAGGTGACCTCCAGGAGCAGTGGATTCCAGAGTGATAATCTTGAAGGCAGACTTTTTTTTTTTTTTTGCCTCCAGGGTTATTGCTGGGGCTCAGTTCTTGCACCACGAATCCACTGCTTCTGGAGGCCATTTTTCCCCCTTTTGTTGCCCTTGTTGTTGTAGCCTTGTAGTGGTCATTATTGTTGTTGTTGATGTTGTTCATTGTTGAATAGGACAGAGAGAAATCGAGAGAGGAGGGGAAGACAGAGAGGGACAAGAAAGATAGACACCTGCAGACCTGCTTCATTGCTTGTGAAGTGACTCCCCTGCAGGTAGGGAGCCGGGGGCTCGAACCAGGATCTTTATGCCAGTCCTTGTGCTTTGCGCCACATGTGCTTAACCTGTTGCGCTACCACCTGACCCCCCCAAAAAAAAGACTTCTAAGGCCCCAGCCTCAATCCCAGAGCTGAGAGTGCTTTGGTCTCTTTCTTTCTCTCTCTGTATCTCTCATTAAAAAATAATAATAAAATTACATTCTCTTAAAAAATGAGCTAGGCAGTGGTGCACCTCGTAGAGCACACACATCATAGTGCACAAGGACCTAGGTTTAAATCCCCAGGTCCCCACCTGGAGGAGGGAAGTTTCCATGAGCAGTAAAAAAGTGCTGCTGGGTGGGAGAGATAGTATAATAATTATGCAAAGAGATGCTCATGCCTGAGGCTCTGAAGTCCCAGGTTCAATACAAGATTTGAGTAGTGCTCTGGAAAAAGCAAACACAGTGCTGTAGGTCTCTCCCTTCCTATTCCATCTCAATCTCTCTCTCTCTCTCTCTTGCCTCCAGGGTTATCACTGGGGCTTGGTGCCACCACTATGAATCCACTATTCCTGGTGGTCATTTTTTCCATTTTTTTAAAATTTTTTATTTATAAAAAGGAAATATTGACTAAACCATAGGATAAGAGGTGTACAGCTTTGTACAGTTTCCACCACCAGAACTCTGTATCCCACCCCCTTCCCTGATAGCTTTCCTATTCTTTAACCCTCTGGGAGTATGGACCCAAGGTCATTGTGTGATGCAGAACGTGGAAGGTCTGGCTTCTGTAATTGCTTCCCCACTGAACATGGGTGTTGACAGGTCGATCCATACTCCCAGCCTGTCTCTCTTTCCCTAGTAGGGAAGGACTCTGGGGAAGCGGAGCTCCAGGACACATTGGTGGGGTTGTCTGTCCAGGGTAGTCTGGTCGGCATCATGCTAGCATCTGTAACCTGGTGGTTGAAAAGAGAGTTAACATACAAGGCCAAACAAATTGTTAATCAATCATGGACCTAAAGGCTGGAATAGTGCAGATGAAGAGTTGGGGGGGGGGGGTCTTTGTTTTGTAGATAGCTAGTAGGCATATTTTAGTTATATTCCAAAGGGCCTGTGACTATACTAGGTTTTTTTTGTTGTTTGTTTGTTTGTTTTTGTTTTTTTCTTTTTGCCTGAGCCTGAAATCTGATATGCAGGTAGATCCTAATTATTGTCTGGGGAGATGATGTCATGGCTGGCAGAAGGACCGGAAAGCTGGATCAAGGAAGAGAGTAGCTCCCAAATATGGGAAAGATGTAGAAATATTGTTGATTGTAAACCCCATCGATTTGATCTGATCTGGGGCCCATATTCCGGTTAGGAGCCTATGTGACCTCTGTATCCCTGTAGATCTGAATTCACATTCTGTGGCCATAAGTAGGAACATTCCAAGCTGCCCCAATATCAGAACCCATCTTCCTCAGGTGTAGCATAGAGTATATTGTCCAGACTCCCTTCAGAGATCGGAACATTCTCTACCATTGTTGATCTAAGTTGAGGGCAAGGTCCTATGGGGGCCCCAAAGGGGTCTATTGTATTGTTCCTGATAAAGATGACCGGTAACAATGGAGAGAGGGATTTATTCGAGGTCTAGGCCCATCATGTCTGCTTGGGAATCTCAGGAATCCCGGATTAGGGCCCCAGCTGATGGGGTAGCCTGATAGTGACTAAAGAGTCATCATTAAAGTATGCCAGTCTCTTGCCCTTATTCAGCTTTTGCAGTCCTTGCTTTGATGAGGTTAGCTTTGGAGTGAGTGAGAGAACTGTAAGAGGAAGTAGGTGAGGAGGGTATCTAAGTCTAAGTAAACACTATTTCATTATGAACTTTATACTGACTAACTACAGACTATTGTGTATTTTTGCTTTCAGGTATATATTTTGCCTTAATTTATGGATACATGTGAACATATGCTCTATCTTATGGGGTCTAGTCTATATCTAGGTTTTGGGACTTTGTTAGAAAATGAACCTCCTGGAATGGAATTAGAGAATACTATGAAAGGAAAGTTCTTACCCGAGTAATGAGGGTGAAGGGTTGACATTCTATACCTGACGTCTCTGGACACAGTCTGAAGTGAAGCGTGCTGAGGTGGTACTCTTTGTGTTGATTAGGTTGGGATCGGCGAATACCATATCATTTGGTATGAATTGAGAGAAGCACACAGGAAAGTGAGCCCCACCCTAGTGGTTCCAGGACTGGGGAAAATATAGGCTTTATAGAGGAAGTGGGAGGTTTCTGCTATCTTAGGGTTTAAGAAGACAATAGATAGTTATTGCTATGACCACATTATTTGGCAATTGGGTTAACTTTGAAAAATCCCTTTGTTAGGATGTGCTGTATCATACACAACATCACCATAATTTATGTCCTTTGGCATTATTTGTATATAGCTGTGCCACCGGTTGCTTCTGTTCTTCCTGGTCTAAGTTTCTAAGAGAGTCAACATATCAAAGACTCAACCTATGTATT
This sequence comes from Erinaceus europaeus, assembly GCF_950295315.1. Lineage (NCBI taxonomy): Eukaryota > Metazoa > Chordata > Mammalia > Eulipotyphla > Erinaceidae > Erinaceus > Erinaceus europaeus. The sequence continues at coordinate 49,896,121 of NC_080168.1, forward strand.
AAAAACACTTTGTGATTTTAAAAGTTTGAGACATTCAATCAATTTTCCCCCTCTCATATTAATTAAATAGTGATTTATATGACTACAAAGTGATAGGAGTGTACATAAACACTACCAAAAGACTGTGCCCCAACCCATCCCCCCCACCCCCTGATGAAACTGAACATCCATCCTCACCCTTCATCCAGGGTTTTTACTTTGGTGCCCTACTCCCAATTCAGTCAAATCCTGCTTTGAGTTCCCCTTTCTATTATTCTTTCTCAACTTCTGTTTATGAATGGGATCATCCCATACTTATCTTTGTCTTTCTGACTTAGATCACTTAACATAATTCCTTCCAGCTCCATCCAAGATGGGTCAGAGAAGGTGGGTTCATTGTTCTTAATAGCTGCGTAGTATTACATTGTATATATATATACCACAACTTTCTCAGCCTCTCATCTGTTGTTGGGCACCTGGGTTGCTTCCAGGTTTTAGCTATTACAAATTGTGCTGCTCTGAACATAGGTGTACATATTTCTTTTTGGTTGGGTGTTATGGAGTCCTTGGGGTATATCCCTAGGAGAGGGATTAGAGTCATATGGAAGGTCCATGTCTAGCCCTGGACCAGTTTCCATTTTGTTGGATAGGACAGAGAGAAATTGAGAGAAGAGAGGGAGATAGAGAAGGAGAAAGACAGACACCTGCAGACCTGCTTCACTGCTTGTGAAGCTTCCCCCCTGCAGGTGGGGTGCTGGGGACTTGAATCAGAATCCTTGTACTATGTGCACTTACCAGGATATTCTACCACCCAGCCCTCTCCATTTCTCTGTCTCTATCCAAAATAGATTATATATATATATATATATATATATATATATATATATATATATATATATATATAGGGGGTAGGGAGGAGAGATAAAATGAGCCAGAGCATCACTCTGGTACCTGAGATGTTGAGGATTGAACACAGGATCTCATGCTTGAGATTACTGTACCACCTCCCTGGCTGCCCTCTTTGCTTTTCTGACTCTCCTGAGATCCAGTTTGAATGTTCATGGGACAGGGTGGGGGATGAGAAGGAGCAGACAAAAGATGAATTGCCTTTCCCAGCATCTGCACCCCGCCCTGCTGACAGACATCAGATGAAAAGCAGCAGGCAGGAGGAGGCCCTGCCAGCCAAGGCGACACTGGCTCTGAATGTGGCAGTGGGGACGCTCCAGCAGAGCTTTACAGCTCAGAGTGCTCTCTTTACACATGCCCTGGCGTTTGATCATCAAAACGGTCCCGGGAGGGGTGTCATCCCATTTTACAGACATGGAAACAGGAGCTTCCCAGGCATGTGTGAGTAATTGCCCACAAGGAGCACAGAACCCAGCGTCAGGCCCTGCTGCCGGCCCCCTGCCTCCCTGTCTGCATCCTCACTCCTGAGCAAGGCCCACTGGCAGGTGTTTCCTTTCTCCAAACAAGCAGAAGCCTGGAGGCATCCTGCTCTGGCGCCTTTGCTGACTCTTCTAATAAGGCTGTGTGAGTATGTGTGTGAGAGGGAGAGGGGGAGAGGAGGGGTGGGAGAGGGGGATATGGGAAAGGGACGGAGAGGGAGGGAGAGAGAGAAATCAGAGCATTACTCCATCTTGTATGATGTCCTATTTATATTCATTTTAATGAGCTTACTTATTTTTAGATAGAGATGGAGGCAGAGAGAGAATGAAAGAGACCACAGAATGAAGTCTCCTTCAGTGTAGTGAGGGTCAGGCTTGAACATGGGTCACACAAATGGCAAAGCAGCACACTATCCAAGGGAGCTATTTTGACAGCCTCTCTAATGCAAGGAATTCAGTCTGTGGTTGAGCCACCTCCCTGGCTCTAATTAATCAGTTTATTTTAGTTTCTTTTTTCTTTTTTGTTTTTTAATATTTTTTATATTTATTTATTTTCCCTTTTGTTGCCCTTGTTGTTTTTTATTGTTGTAGTTGTTGTTGTTATTGATGTCATCGTTGTTGGACAGGACAGAGAGAGATGGAGAGAGGAGGGGAAGACAGAGAGGAGGAGAGAAAGACAGACACCTGCAGACCTGCTTCACCGCCCGTGAAGCGACTCCCCTGCAGGTGGGGAGCTGGGGGCTCGAACCCGGATCCTTATGCCGGCCCTTGTGCTTGGCGCCACCTGTGCTTAACCGGGTGCGCTACCGCCCGGCTCCCTAGTTTCTTTTTTCTTTTCTTTTCTTTTCTTTTTTTTTTTTTTTCTCACCAGAGCATTGTTCAGCTCTGACTTATGAAGGTGCCAGTGGCTTGAACCTGGGACTTTGGAGCCTCAGGCATGAGAGTCTGTCTGCATAACCATTATGCTATCTACTCTCCTCTAATTAACTTAGTTAAAAAAGAGGCAGAGAGACAGAAACACACACACAGAGGGGGGAGAGATGAAGAGACCATCCACAGTGCAGAAGCTTTCTTCAGTGTGGTGGGGGCCAGGCTGGAACTTGGATCATGTGCACAGCAAAGCAGGGCACTATCCAATGGAGGTATTTTGTTTTCCCCTACCCCAGCCTTCCTAAGTGACTTTTTCACATTGATGAGTGAAGTGTGTCCTTTGAAAAACTCCTGTATTTAAAATTATTAATAATAATAATTATTTATTGCCACCAGGGGCTCGGCACCAGCACTATAAATCCACCACTCCCAGCGACCATTTTTTTCTTTCTCTTTTATTAAGTAGGGCAGATAGAAATTGAGGGAGGAGGGGGAAATAGAGAGGAAGAGAGACAGAGAGATACCTTTAGCACTGCTTCATCTCTTACGAAGCTTCCTTCCTGCAGATGGGGAGCAGGGGCTCTCACTCAGGTCCTTGTACATGGTAACATGTGTGCTTAACTGGGTGTACCCCTACCCAGCCCCTTAAAAAGTCTTTTTTTGGGAGTCGGGCGGTAGGGCAGCAGGTTAATCGCACATGGTGCAAAGCGCAAGGACCAGTGTAAAGATCCCGGTTCAAGCCCCAAGCTCCCCACCTGCAGGGGAGTCATTTCACAAGTGGTGAAGCAGGTCTGCAGGTGTCTATCTTTCTCTTCCCCTGTCTTCCCCTCCTCTCTCCATTTCTCTCTGTCCTAACAACAATGACATCAATAACAACAATAATAATTACAATAATAAAAAAACAAAGGCAACAAAAAGGGAAAATAAATAAATAGTTTTAAAAGTCTTTTTTCCTCCCTTCAATTTTATCTTTTTTTTTTCTTCCTGCCTCCAGGGTTATTGCTGGGGCTCAGTGCCTGCACCACAAATCCACTGTTCCTGGAGGCTACTTTTCCCCCTTTTGTTGCTCTTGTTGTTTTATCGTTGTGGTTATTACTATTGTTGTTATTGATGTCATTGTTGTTGCATAGGACAGAGAGAAATGGAGAGGGGAAGGGAAGACAGCAAGGGGGAGAGAAAGACAGACACCTGCAGACCTGCTTTATCGCCTATGAAGTGATGCCCCTGAAGGTGGAAAGCGAACCAGGATCCCTATACTGGTCTTCACACTTCACACCATGTGCACTTATCCCACTCGACCCCCAATTTTATCTATTTTATGAGTGCTACCACTGTGTGTCTACACACACAGATACAGAGACCAGAGCACAGCTCAGTGCTGGCAATGGAACACTGGGATTAAACCTGGGACCTCCGGGGCCTCAGGCTTGGTTGTTGACATACACACACACAGAGTGACCTGAGTGTCACTCAGTCATTCAGGAGGCTATATTTGGTTTTCTCTCTCCTGTTTTTACCTGGTTCCAGGGGTTGAACCCAGGGCCTCACATATGCAAGGCAGGTGTTCTACCCACTAAGCCACTCCCCCCCAAGAATATATCTTTAAAAAAATAAGTAGAGATAGAGAAAGATAGGTAGCACAGTACCACTCAACCACTTTCGAAATTTTTCCCATGCAGGTGCTCCAATGCAGTGCCAGAGGTTCAAATCCAGGTCAAGTGTGCAGTCTGCTGAATGAGCCCTCTCCCCACCCTTCTAATGTTTGTTTTTTCCCCTCCACCTGGGTTTTCACTGCTTGCATGATTCCACCATCCCTGGTGGACTCTTTCCCCCCACTTCTGTACATATATATATATATATATATATATATATATAGAGAGAGAGAGAGAGAGAGAGAGAGAGAGAGAGAAAGAGAGAAAGATACAGAGATAAGGAGTGAAAAAAGATCACAGCACCAAAAACTTCCCTCAATGTGGTGGGAGGTGGGTTCGAACCTGGGTCATACACTTGGGAAAGCAGCACACTATCCATGGGAGCTACTTCACCAGCCCTATTTGCTTTTCTTCTTTTTTTCTTTAGCTACAGGATGAGAGACAAGAGGAAGAGAGATGAAGAGAGGAAAAGAGACAGTGAGAGGAGAGACACCACAACCCTGCCCTTCTACCTGTGATGCTTCCCCCACTCCACCCCCACCCCACCCCCATGCAAGTGCTCCCAAGCAGTGCTACGGGCTCAAACCTGGCACCCTGCCCACGGTGAAGTGTGCACTCTAGCAGGCTAGCTTGCTCCCAGCCCCCTGTCGTTTGTAATAGAGGTGGTTTTCCTTGGTCACGGCATTTTAATTCCTGCTCCTGTCAAGCATGTCCTGCTAAAAACGGCCGGTGTGCCTGAAGTTCTGGGAAGAGTATTTTGGTGGTGACCGCCTCCGCACTCGGGAACTTGCCATGAGGGGGGAACAGCCAGGAGCATCTGGTGAAATGTTCGTGGTTTTATTAGGGAAACACTCAGCAGAGATGATGCCTCACACTAGCCGGTGAGTAGTGACGGGGGTGCTGGCTGGGGGGTGGTAGGGGTGGGCTCTCACTCCCCACCCACCACGGTGTGAAAAACTGAGGTCCCTCTTTCCACTTTGAAGTGTCAACATCTGTAGACATCCTCAGGGAAATTGGCACCAAATAAATAGATTTGTGCTATTTTAAGCACAATTTCAGGTTCTCCGCGTAAAAACAGGAAGAGAGGGCTTTTCCAGGAATCTACTTAAGAGAAAGAAAAAGGAAATAGAAGAGGAGAGAAGAGAAAAAGGAAAAAAAAGAGCCCCATCCCCACCCCAGCTCCCCTCACCAACTCCACAAATGCAACCCAACCCCTGTCCTGAGCTCCCCATTCTGGATACCATATACCCTGCCTTCAAAATAATCTTCTTGTTCAGGGATACAGAGATGTTCTGTTCTCTCTTTTTCTTATGTCTTTCTTTTAAAAACATATTTATTTATGGGCAAGATGCAGAGACAAAAATACACACATAGACCAGAGCACTGCTCAGCTCTGGCTTATGGGTAGTGCTGAGGATTGAACCTGGGACCTCAGAGCCTCAGGCATGAAAGTCTTTTTCTTTTTTTAAAAAATATTTATTTATTACCTTTTGTTGCCCTTGTTGTTTTATTATTGTAGTTATTATTGTTGTTATTGGATAGGACAGAGGGAAATGGAGAGAGGGACGTGAAGACAGAGAGGGGGAGAGAAAGATACCTGCAGACCTGCTTCACTGCTGTGAAGCGACTCTCCTGAAGGTGGGGAGCTGGGGGCTCGAACCAGGATCTTTAGGCCAATCCTTGCGCTTCACGCCACCTGTGCTTAACCCGCTGTACAACCACCTGATTCCCAGGCATGAAAGTCTTTAGCATTGCCATTGTGCTATCTACCCAGTTTCTGTCTTTTTATGGTAAATGGCAAAACAGCACACTGAGTGAGCTATTTCCTCAGCCCATAAATAAATCTTATGTTAAAATATATACATATTTAAATATATTACATATAACATTATATTAAATATAAGTATATAAAAATCATATGAAATATATATAGTATCAAAAGCACAGGAAAGTCAGGGTGATATACATACAGCTCAATGATTCAGACCAACTTTGTTTTTTTGGTGTTTTTTTTTTTAGATTTTATTTATTTATGAGAAAGGAGGAGAGAGAGAACCAGACATCACTCTGGCACGTGCTGCCAGGGATCGAACTGGGGACCTGATGCTTGAGAGTCCAAAGCCTTATCACTGCGCCGCCTCTCAGACCACAGAGACCAACTTTGTTTGGATGAGGCCCTGGATTTGATCCCGGCACCATAGAGAAGGATCTGGTTTTCCAGGCTATTGCCCCATTTTCTCCTGGGACAGTCAGACCCTCCCCTGCATGTTTCCAACTGAGAGACTAAACAGGTGAAAAGTCACACTGTTCATGGTGACTCTTCAGCCACGACCAGACTGTTAGGCTTCTAACTTACCTCCCACATACCCCACCCTTGTGCAAACAGCAGCAGCTCCAACAAACCTCAAAGGTTTTGGAGGGGGGCAAACCAGCTCCCTAAAGTCATTAACTAGGACTCCCTCCCCACTTCTGGGAAGCCCCCAGTTCACCATGGCTTTCAGCCCTCAATTCTCACTTTCTGTGCCCCATCCCCTCCACCCACCCCCACCCCCTGTGTACCCATACCATTGGGTGACAGACACAGGAGGTGATAAAGCCACACAGGACGAGGCCTCAGTTATTAAAACGTGGTCCATGTGTTCCTATCGCTTCTGCAAGCCTTGTAAACACACACGTGTACACACACACCTGCAAGATTCTCTGCCTACAATCTTATCGCACTGGAAACCAAATACCAAACCAGTTTCTGGAAACACACACACTGACAGACACACACATACTTGAACAAACACACCAGCACCCCGCCCTCCAATCTGCCCCATCTGAGGGCTGTTTTTCCCCCCAGCTCTCTCTAGTGGTTGCACTTTGGAATCATTACCAGTTTCGAGCCCTTAACTCCAGGGTTGAGCGAATATTAAGAAGTAGATCACATTTCAGCTTGGCAGGCACGAAAGTATTGTCTGGAGTTTTATTTTCCTTAGAAGGAAAGGAGGACATGTGGGCTGCATTAGGTGGGCTGTGTAGCACAATTTTCAAAATTGTTTTTTCTCCAAGAGATTCTTCACCTTGAGAGTTTGTCTTGGCTCTATCCCTGGTTGTTTGTCATAGTTTGGGGTCTTTAATTCAGTCAGGTGTTTTCTGTCACATGGCCCCGGGGGTGGTGGTGGTGATGGTGGTGGTGGTAGGGCTGAGGGTAACCTCAACTTGTAGACAAAGCCTCTCCCTCTCTATCACCCTGTCCTCTCTCAATTTCTCTGTCCTAAATGGAGGAAGAAGAAGAAAAAAAAAAGGTAAAAATGACTGCCAGGAGCAGTGGATTTGTAGTGCAGGCACCAACCCCAAGTGGTAACCCTGGATGCAAAAAAGAAAAGAAATACTGTCTTTTTAAAATTAAAAAATGTAATTTAAAAACATTTTATTTTATATTTGTATTATTTATTATTGGATAGAGACACAGAGAAATTGAGAGGGGAGATAGAGAAGCAGAGAGGAGAAATACCTGTAATATTGCTTTATACTCTTGAAACTGTCCCCCTTCAGGTGGGGACCAGGGGCTTGAGCCTGGGTCCTAGTGCACTGTAATGTGTGCACTTTTCCAGGTGCGTCACCACCTGGCCCCTTAAAAAACATTTTAAAGGTTTGTTTTATTTGACAGGACAGAGAAAACTTGAGAGATGAAGACAGAAATGGAGAAAAACCTCTAAAGCACCACTTCACCACTCATGAAGCTTCCCCCTACAGGTAGGAACTGGGGGCTTGAACCCAGGTCCATATGTATGATAACATGTGCCCTCAGCTAGATGAACCACCACCTGGCACCATGTCATCTGTAACTCTTGTCTGGCTGCATCTTGCATCTCAGCAAAGGCAGAGAAAAGCTTATTGTTGAGGAGTGGAGATATTATTTTATCTTAATGAAAGACCTGAGCACTGTTTAGCTTTGGCTTATAGTGGTTCTGGGGGTTGAACCTGGGACCTCCCAGCGTTGGACATGAGAGTTTTTAGCAGAACCATTATTCTGTCTCCCCAGCCCCGGAATGGAGTTTTTTTGTTTGTTTGTTTTTTTGCCTCCAGGGTTATTGCTGGGGCTTGGTGTCTGCACTACAAATCCACAGCTCCTGGAGGCCACCTCCCCCCACCCCACCCCCTTTTTTGTTGTTGCTCTAGTTGCTGTTGTTGTTGGATAGGACAAAGAGAAATCAAGAGAGATGGGGGAGACGGAGAGAGGGAGAGAAAGACAGACACCTGCAGACCTGCTTCACTGCCTGTGAAACGACTCCCCTACAGGTAGGGAGCTGGGGGCTTGAACCAGGATCCTTGCACCAGTCCTTGTGCTTTGCACCATGTGCGCTTAACCAGCTGTGCCACCATCCGGCACCCTTTGTTTTTACTTTTCCTTTCTTTTCTTTTTTTTTTTTTTTTTAGTTGGGGGAGAATAATGGTTTATAGTCAGCAGAAAATATAGAAATACAGTTGTTGCTACATGTGTAAAATTTCTGTTTTCTGCAGAACACTGTCACCCTCAGCCTAGGTTCTCCTCCACCATCATGCACCAGGTCCTGAAAGTCTCCCCCCTCCATCCCTACCCTAGTGCCCCTACCTAGTGCCCCTCTACCCTAGTGAAAGTTTTTTTTTTCCCCCCTTACAGGGTTATTGCTGGGGCTCAGTGCCTGCACTAGGAATCTACTACTCCTGGAGCCATTTTTTTTTTCCATTTTGTTGCCCTTGTTTATTGTTGTTATTGCTGTCATTATTGTTGGATAGGACAAAAAGAAATTGAGAGAGGAGGGGAAAACAGAGAGGGTGAGAGAAAGATAGACACCTGCAGATTTGCTTCACTGCTTGCCAAGCGACCTCCCTGCCGATGGGGGCCGGGGGCTTGAACCGGGATCCTCAAGCCAGTCCTTGCGCTTAGTGCCTTGTGTGCTTAACCTGCTGCTCTACTGCCCACTCCAGTGGAGATTTTAAGATGAACAGGCTTCCTGACCAACTTGTCAGTGCAAGAGTCATGGGTGCAGAGAAACCCGGGCTGGGGAGGAGAGGTTGGACTGGGCAGGTTCCCCAGTGCTCTAACCTCTGTGGGTCCTGCCCTGTGATGAGGACCAGGTGAGGAAATAGGCATTGGTTCTCACCCTGGGTGCCAAACAGTAAATGACTGACAGGGAGGAAAAATGTAATTGGGATATTTGAAGCCTTGGGCTCCATCCTGGAGAAGAGGAAGGAAGGAAGGGAGGGAGAGAAGAAGGGAGGGAGGGGTGTAATTACTCATCTTCCAGGTACCATCAACATTGCTGTGAAGACATTTTACTGGTTTAAAAATTAGAACATGTGGAGTGGTGCAGTGGGTGGAGGCCCAGAGTTCAATCGTTGGGACAACAAATACACCAGAGTAATGCTCTGACTCTCTCTCCTTTAGACACACATTGTGGCCAGTGAGGTGGTGCTGTAGGTAAAGCACTGGACTCTCAAGCATGAAATCACAAGTTCCATTCTCAGCATCACTGTCTCAGAGTGATGCTCTGGTTCTTTCTCTCCTCCCTCTTTCCTTCCCTCTCTTCTTTCCCTATCTTTCAAATAAAAACAAGCAAATAAATAAATAGGTGAACACAAGTGTCATAAGTTGCATAAGTCATTCTGCTGGCCCCTATACAAGGATTGTATTTGCATATCATCACTGGAACAGAATTTAGTCTTTAACAAGTCCAGTATGTCCTCGTGTCTATGATTTAAACATAGATGAATGTTTCTCATTGAAGAGAGATGAATACCAAATGTTTACTAAACACATTATAAATGACTTAGTATTTCAGGAGATTGAAAATTGGACACCCTTTCCCACCCCACCCTTGTCTCCAATGTCTGTGAGTGCCAGTTACTCATGGTGTTAATTCCACACGTACAGATCTGTCAGTTTATCAGGATACAGCACAGGGTGGGGCAGTGCTGGGGGTGGGTGGTTCTGTAAGGAATGGAATCAGGGGTGGAGGAAACAGCATAATGGTGATACAAAAGACTTTCAAGCCTTGGGCTCCAGGCTCCCAGGTTCAATCCCCAACACCACCATAAGCCAAGATTGAGTAGTGCTCTGGTAAAAATAAAAATGTAATAATAATAATAGGCTTTTGCCCACACATTATCATACATGCATATTTTCACTTTTCTTGAATAAAAGCTTAAAATTTTCTGAATAAATAAACAAGAAAAAAAGAAGTGGAATCAGAAGACTGGAGTTCTTGGGTTTCCTGAGCCACTTGTGACTACAAACATGTTTTAAACTTACCTTCCTTTCAAAATTAGCCCAGAGCAGAGGGAGAGCTCAGTGGTAGCACCAAGCTCTTATGCCAGCGGCTCCAGGCACTGTCTCAGAGCTGAGCAGTGCTCCAGCCTCTCCACAAAATCTTTAAATAACATGAAGATAAGTGGCCAAGGAGGTGACACAGTGGGCAAAACATTGTACTCTCATGCATGAGGTCCTGAGCTCAATCCCCTGGTGTCTCATGTGCTAGTATGATGCTCTGATTCCCCCTCCCTCTCAAATTTTTAAAAAAGATTTTATTTATTTATTTATTTATTTTCCCTCTCAATTTTTTAAAAAGACTTTATTTATTTATTTATTTATGAGAAAGATAGGAGGAGAAAGAACCAGACATCACATTCTGGCACATGTGCTGCCAGGGATCGAACTTGGGATCTCATGCTTGAGCATCTAAAGCTTTGTCACTGAGCCATCTCCCGGACCACCTCCCTCTCAAATCTTTACAACAATGAAAATAAATAAAAGCTAATTTAAAAAATAGAAGCAAAAACTGTATTGTGCTTGCTGCCCCATTATCTAAGAGGCTTAAAGAGTCTATGATCTAGGACTTCAGCTTGAAGGAAAGAAAATGAGCAGGTCTGTTTGCAGATTCCGGCACGTGGGCTTGTCACAGCAAGAGCAAAGGCTTCCTCCCAGTGCTATGGTCCATTCTCCTGGGAAATCCCGGTGCATAGCCTTCGGACAGGAGCCAGGGAAGCCCGCCCTCTGTTGGAGAGCCCCTGAAACTGCAGTGGAGGTGCCGCTGGTCTTTCTGGAAGGAGTTTTGGAGGGATAAATCCTTCCAGGTGGAGGGGAAGGAACTTTACATAGCTCACCTGGATAATATGCTGCTTTGCCATGTTCGAGACCCAGTGGAGGCCTGGCCTCCACTGCATTGAGGCTCTCTCTCTCTCTGATGTAGTGTGAGCTTTCAAGCCTCTCCAAGTGGTAGAGAGGGAGTAACTGAGGGACTCCCAGATTCTTCTTCTTCTAGCGTTTGCCCTTCTTCCATAGCCAGTCAGCAGCATCAGGTTGAGCCTGATGTAAAGTTTCGAGACCTCCTTTGAATCTGGAGAGGTGGCAGTCGTTGACTATGTGGGTCATAGTCTGTCTGGGGCCGCAGGGGCAATTCGGGTCGTCTCTGGCTCCCCAGCGATGGAACATAGCAGCGCACCGGCCATGGCCTGTTCGATAGCGATTGAGGAGGGCCCAATCATAACGTGCTAGGTCAAAGCCGGGTTGACGCTTGCAGGGGTCTGTGATGAGGTGTTTGTTCTTTACCTCAGCTGACTGCCAACTCTGTTTCCAGATGAGGAAACTCAGACTCCCAGATGAGGAAGCAGAAATGGGGGGGGGTGGGGTGGTGTGTAGGGTGAAACAGATGTAGTGGGGAAAGGGGAGGCTTCTAACTCTAACCCTAACAATGCCTTTCTCCACTTCAGTCACACAGAAGACCGGGTACTTTAAACCCCCAGAAGACTGGCTACTAATCTAATCCCAACTTGCAAGGGGAAATTCAATAGACACCTATTAAATCCCCTTGATTCTGACTTTAACTGACTGACCTACTTGAAACTTGTGTAAATGCCTCTGAGACATATACTGTGCTGATTAAGATGGAAAATAGAGGGAGTCAGGTGGTAGCGCAGCGGGTTAAGCACACGTGGCACAAAGCGCAGGGACCAGTTTAAGGATCCTGGTTTGAAACCCCACCTCCCCACCTGCAGGGGAGTCACTTCACAAGCGTGAAGCAGGTCTGCAAGTGTCCATCTTTCTCTCCCCGCCTTCCCCTCCTCTTTCCATTTCTCTCTGTCCTACCCAACAATGACAACAGTAGTAACTACAACAATAAAAAGAAACAAGGGCAGCAAAAGGGAATAAATAAATATTTAAACATTTTTAAAAAGATGGAAAATAGAGAGGAGAAGCAGCAGGGTTTTCAGCAGTCCCACTTTCCTCTTCATGAGCTCTGTGTAGACCTGGGGGATGAAGAAGGGGGAGGGGAAGGAAGGAAGAGCAGCAAGAGGAGGAGCGGGAGGAAGTAGAGGAAAAGGAGATGAAGGAGGGAGAGAAGGAGGATGGGGAGATGGAGGAGGAGGAGATGGAAAAGGGGGAGGAGGAGATGAAGGAAAGGGAGGAAGGGAAAGAGGGAGGAGAGGAAAAGAGAATAGCCTGCTTCTGCCACTTCTACATTTTTAACTTTCTAGCTATGCTTAGTAACCAGCTACTGCCCTCTAGTGTTCACTACATATAAAAATTCTCGGTTATATATATATTTTTATATATAGTATTCACTATATATAAAAATACCGGCTCGAACCCTGGCTCCCCACCTGCAGGGGAGTCGCTTCACAGGTGGTGAAGCAGGTCTGCAGGTGTCTATCTTTCTCTCCTCCTCTCTGTCTTCCCCTCCTCTCTCCATTTCTCTCTGTCCTATCCAACAACGGCAACAACAATAACTACAACAATAAAACAACAAGGGCAACAAAAGGGAATAAATAAATAAAATAAATATTTTTAAAAATTAAAAAAAAATTCTCTCCTGAATTTTTCTTTTACTTCCGGGGTTATTGCTGGGGTTTGGCACCTGCACTATGAACCCACTGCTCCTGGAGGCTATTTATTCCCATTTTGTTGCCCTTGTTGTTGTCATTAATGTTGTCATTGTTGTTGAATAGGACAGAGAGAAATAGAGAGAGGAGGGGAAGACAGAGGGGGCGAGAAAGACAGACACCTACAGACCTGCTTCACCACCTGTGAAGTGACCTCCCTGCAGGTGGGGACCCCGGGGACTCGAACCAGGATTCTTACACCGGTCCTTGGGCTTAGCGCCACATGCACTTAACCCACTGCACTAACGCCTGACTTCCTGAATTCTACTTTCTAAAGAAAAATCCTGCAGACACATCAGTAGGCATAGAGCTTCTTGTTATGTGGATAAGCACAGTGAATTCCAGAGGGAGGAGGCATCAAACACACCCACACAGCATCTGGACTCTGCACCAGAACTTGGCTGTAACTACTCTCACAAGCCCTCTTTGTTAAATGCACTCAAGGGCCGGCAGCATAGCTCCCTTGGACACTGCTTTGCCATGTGTGCAATCCAGGTTCGAGCCCAACCCTCACCACATTGAAGGAAGTTTCAGTGCTGTGGCCTCTTTCACTTTCTCTCTCTCTAAGAAGAAATAAAAAATAAATAGTTGAACAAAACAGACCCAAAGTAGAGTCGGTTATCTATCAGCAGTGACTTTTCACCACCAAGGAAGAGAACATTCTGTTAGAAATATCCAACTTCTCTGGAAGAGAGAGAGAGTCTGAGAGAGAGTGTGAGTGTGTGCCTGTGTGAGAGAAAGAGAGAGAGAGAGAGTAGGAGGGGGGCTGTCATTTTAACCAGAACACATATTTTCATCATTTAGTTATTTTGCTGGTGGGAAAAAAATTGAAAGTTCTCCAGCAAGACATGTCACTTACAAGAACATTATTGAGTAACACAAGATTTATTCAGCCATTTCATTGGCAGGAAATACATCTGGAAACCGTTTTAGTGTAACTCACAGGACAAAGAAAGCAAACACACCACAAAGCACTATCACAGGCAGTTGATCTGGGAGTGGAAATCTTGACGATCAGAAGTCTCAATGTCCCGGCCATGTTTCCTTCTCTTCTGCCCAGCTGGTATGCAATCCTACTTTCCTTATTTCTTCAGGTTGAGTTTAGCTTCTCAGCTAACATTTTAGACACGGTTCACTCACATCACCTGATTTGTTTCCATCTCTTCCAAAAACAAATAGGCAAACAACAGAGTAGTGGAGGCATCAGCTTGTCTTCCAGATACGTAAAAACAAAAAAAAACAAAAACAAAAACAAAAAAGCAACAACCCTGCTGAGAGCATACTTTGCTGCAAATGAAGCATTGGGCTCGAGGCCCAGCATCACAGGAGAACACCTGGACCGCACTAAGGGATCTCCATGGATGGTGATGGTGGAGGGGTGCTGTAGTGTCTCTCCCCCTCTCAAAAAGAATAAAGAATAGAAAGTTGGGTGTCCCATGGGCGCCAGACCCTGGTCCCTCCCTGCTAAATTAGAGGGTCAGCAGCGACTCACAGGGCGTTTGGGTTGTGAGTTACTAGTGCCCTCCATAACCCCCCAGGTTCCAACCTCAGATGTCAAGGTAGATGCCGTTGATCAGGTAATCGAGCCTGGAGTAGCGTTTCCTGCGAAGGGACTCCACAAGCATCCTCCCCAAGAGGACGAGGCTGATCGTCAGGAAGAGGACCCCGAAGAGCAGGCTCCCCAGCAGGAGCCCCTTCTCCAGCAGAAAGCCAGCCTGAACCCCAAGAGGGCCACCCCCAGGCCCCAAGGCCACAGCCGCACTCACCAAGGCAGAGTCAACACGGGACAGAGCATGCCCTGTGTCCAGAGCCAGCCTGGAGCTTTCCCTCCAGGCCACCATGTCAGGGGGGCCATCCAGGTCTGGGGGAGTCTGGGAGGAGGGCTTGGGGACCAATGATGTCACCTTGCTGGCTTGGAGGGTAACCTCTTCCGTAGCATGGGAAGAAGCTGCGGAAGAAGGGGCAGAAGGAGGCTGGGGGGTGGCGGCCTCAAGAGGGTGGGCCACAGGGGCAATGGCTGCAGCCCTGGCAGAGGGAACAGCCATAGGCTTCGGAGTGGTGGCCAAGGGACTTGAACTTGCAGCAACCAGTGCAGTGGAGGAGGGCTGCACCCGAGGTGCTGAGCTGGGACGGTGACCTTTTTCTCCGTGAGTGGGGAGCTGTGTCATCGCTGGTCCCAGCTCAGACGGCTCCTCGGAACATTCTGGCGTCTGAGAAAACACGTCTCTCCCTGAGACGTCTGTGGGTTTCCAGGAGCCTGTCAGAAGGCGGGGTGAGGGGGTGACTGCCTGGGAGGATGGGCCGTGGCCTGCCAAGCCAGTTCTGTCCGGGAATGGGATATCTGTGAACGCGAAGAGAAGACAGGGAGACATACAGGTTTGTAGCAGCCCAAGAAATAGCTCAGTGGGAGAGTGCAGGACCACCATGTGAGAGACCCCCCCCCATTAAAAGACAATGTGAAGGGAGTGAGCGGTGGCATGCCTGGTTAAGCACACACATTACAATGTGAAAGGACTCAGGTTCAAGCTCCTGGTCCCCACTTGCAGGGGGGAAGCTTCACAAATGATAAAGTGATGCTACAGGTCTCTCTGTCTCCAAAATAAATAAATTAAAAAAAGACAATGTGAATTTTTCATTCTTCACACACGAAAAGGCCCACAGCTATCAATTATGTCTACTGGCTAGAAATTCCCATCTATATTCCATGCAGCTACAGACAACTCTGTGCCTAACTAGCTTGAACTATTTTTCTTTTTCTTCTTCTTTTTTTTAATTTGAGAGAAATTGAGAGAGGAAATAGAGAGGGACAGAGGAGGAAAGAGAGATACCTGCAGACCTGCTTTATTTCTTGTGAAGCTTCCCCTCTGCAAGATAGAGTGGGGAGTGGGGGGAGTTGAACTTGGCTCCTTGCACAAAGTAACATGTGCTCAACTAGGTATGCCACTGCCCAGACTCTCTTTATTTATTTTTAACCAGAGCACTACTCAGCTCGGGCTTATGGTGGTTGTGGTGGTGGTGGTGGGGACTGAACCTGGGACCTTGAAGCCTCAAGCATGAAAGTCTTTTGTTTAACCATTATGCTGTCTCCTCAGTCCAGCTGTGAATATTCTTATGTGTGCTTACACATTTCCTAGCATCTGGCTAAGTTTAACCATTTCCAATAGACATTAATGTATTGTTCTTCTAAAAGTCATGACTGCACTTATTCTGTTTATATAACCTCATAAGTTAAAAAAAAATCTAGGGTGATATTTCTATAACTTCATATAGTGAATTGTCCCAACTTTATTAAACAATCTGTCTCAAGGAGTCTGTGAGAACCATGGTGGTTATCTTTGGGAGGTGGGGGGGGGGGAGGAAACTTTGGTGGTGGATATAATGTTGAACTATATCCTGTAATCTTACAATATTGAAATAAATACATCTCTTTTTTTTCAAATATTTTATTTTAAAGAGAGAGAGAGAGAGCTACAGGGAGAAAGATACAGGGAGAAAGACACAGAAAGAAAGACCAGAACACTGCTCAACTCTAGTTTATGGTAGTGCTGGGACCCCACTCCCCAGCCTCAGACATGCAAGTCTTTTGCAAAACTCTTATGCTGTCTCCCCAGACCAACAGATGCATCTTTTAAGAAGTGTTTGGGGAGTCAGATGGTAGCACAGCGGGTTAAGCACAGGCGGTGCAAAGCGCAAGGACTGGCAGGAGGACCGGTTTGAGGCCCCGGCTCCCCACCTGCAGAGGAAGTTGCTTCACAGGTGGTGAAGCAGGTCTTCAGGTGCCTGTCTTTCTCTCCCCCTCTGTCTTCCCCTCCTCTCCATTTCTGTCTGTCCTATCCAACAACAATTACATCAATAACAACAACTACAGCAATAAAACAACAAGGGCAACAAAAATAAATAAATAAATAAATAAATAAATAAATAAATAAATAAATATTTTAAAAAAGAAGCCTTTGGTGGTAGATAGAGGTGGAGGAAGCACTTAGCAGAGGATGCATACCTGGAGCCCTTGATTTGTGGTGTCACCTCGGGGACAAACCACCCAGGTTCTAGTACTCTACTCCAGGCAGACAGACAATCTGTCCATCTGGGAGACTCCCTCTTACTCCTCAAGGCTGAAAATCTAGAGCCAGGGGCTGGTAAAATAGCTCACTAGGATAGTGCTCTGCTTTGCCATGTGTATGATCCAGGTTCAAGTCCGGCTCCTAGTGCTTTGGGGGATGCTCAAGACCAGATTTTTCAACCAAGCAGGACTCAAATGATTTCATTGCAGGGCCAGGGAGGCCTCTCAGCCCAATAGACCATGGGACTTACATGCCCCAGAGGCATCCAGAGGCACCCAGTTCAATCCCTGGCTCTACCATATGCCAGAACAGAGTTGTGCTCTGGTGTCTTTCTCATAATAAATCTTTAAGACTCATCTCATTTGAGAGGAAAATAAAAGAGGGGGAGTCAGCTCTCTGTGGTGTGTGTGTGTGTGTGAGAGAGAGAGAGAGAGAGAGAGAGAGAGAGAAGGAGGGTAAGAGAAAGGGAGGGAGAGGGAAGGGGGAGAGAGAGAAGTGGACGCTGATAAGAAGGAGCAGAGTAGCAGCTGTGGTCTCCCTCAGGATTCCAGTTCCAAATGAGGCAGAAAAAGCAGGCGGATGGGTGCCTTTCCTCCATAACACTCCAATTCTGTATGGCCCAGGAGGTGGCCCAGTGGAAAAAGCAATGGACTCTCAAGCAATGGATAAAGCAGTGGATAAAGCAATGGACTCTCAATGGACTTCATAGTCCTGAGTTCAATCCCCCGTAGCACATTCACCAGAGTGATATCTGGTTTATTCTCTTCTTCTCTCTCTTTCCTCTTAGTTCTCTCATTACTCTTTAAAAAAGAAAAGGGGGGAAAAAAAAGAGTCCAGTCTGGCACAGCCCCCAGAGGTGCAGGGACTTCCACACCAGGTATCTGCCATTTGTGTGGGTTTCTTGCTCTGGGAATCAGCCCTATGTCCCCCAAGTTTTCAAGTGAATCCATCATGGAAACAAGTCCGGGACTGACTGTCACTTAGCAGCCAGCTGTGCAAACAGACCTTGCTAGTTATTCTAGAGGTCCCCTCTGCTGGGCAAAAAAACCAGCAACACCACACAGTGGTGTTGTGATGGGGTGAGCTGAGTCCCCGTCATCTTCTTATTACAGGAGACAGGGCTCATTTGCTAAGAAGCCACCAGAAGGGGGCCCCCGCACCTGGTTGAGTACACATAATAAAGTGTGCAAAGACGGGAGTCCGGTGGTAGCGCAGCGGGTTAAGTGTACTTGGCGCAAAGCGCAAGGACTCCCCACCTGCAGGGGAAGTCGCTTCACAGGCGGTGAAGCAGGTCTGCTGGTGTCTTTCTCTTCTCCTCTCTATTTCTCTCTGTCCTATGCAACAACAACAACATCAACAACAATAACTACAACAACAAAATAAGGGCAACAAAAGGGAAAATAAATAATAATAAAAAAAAATTTTTTAAATGTGCAAACACCCAGGTTCAAGCCCCCAGTCCCCACCTGCAGGTGAAGAGCAGTGAAGCAGGTCTGCAGATATAGTTATTTATTTAAAATGTATGTATGTATTTATTTAAAATGTATTTATTTATTTTCCCTTTTGTTGCCCTTGTTGATGTCACTTTGTCTCTCTCCCTTTCTTTTTAAAAAATATTTATTTTCCCTTTTTGTTGCCCTTTTTTAAATTATTGTAGTTATTGTTGTCATTGTTGGATAGGACAGAGAGAAATGGAGAGTGGAAGGGAAGACAGAGAGGGGAAGAGAAAGACAGACACCTGCAGACCTGCTTTACCGCCTGCGAAGTGACTCCCCTGCAGGTGGGGAGCCAGGGCTCGAACCGGGATTCTAACCCTGGTCCTTGTGCTTCGCCCCATGTGCACTTAACCTGCTTCGCTACCGCCCAACTCCCTCTCTCTCCCTTTCTATTTTCCCATTCTCTCTTAATTTATTTCTGTTTCTATCCAATAAATAAATAAACATATTAATAGGAGAAAGGAAAATAAAGGAATAGAAAAGAAGAAACCACTGGTAGGTATCTATCGAATTCTTCTCCCAACAGGAGACAGATGGTTGATTTTTAGGTACTAGTCCCCACCCCTCAGTGTGGCAGAGTCACAGAGAGAATGACGAACATGCTCTGGGAACATCCTGTGCACTGGAGCACTTCCTGCACCAGAGGCCCAGGGTTGCTGCCCCTTCTGCACGAATGTTTACCTGCCTGAACTGGGCTGATGGCGCCCCCTGCTGACTCCCAAAGAATGGCTGGGTTCTCATTTCACTTCATTCCATCATCAGCTTTGGCCTTCCACAAACTTGAGGAGCCACATGCCCTTCCCCCCCATCTTCACTGGGGAGAATCATTACCCGCCCTCCCCCCCCCCCCCACACTCCTTTTTGAATGCACTACAACTGAAATTACAAAAGAAGAGGTAGGGCTCTAGAGAGAGGTAGTGCACATGCTTTGCCATGCAGGTAGCACGGGTTTGAGCCCAGGCACCAGAGGAGCAGAAGCTCTGTTGCTATGGTTTCAGTCTCTCTCTTTCTCTCTCTCTGAATGCAACAGTAGGCTGAGAATGTTGACATCACGTTTGAGTAATTCCCTGGCTCATCAAAGCACACACGCACGCAGGTCACGCACGCACTCAAGTTTGATTATAATTCCCATCATCACATCTTAGAAACTATTAATATTTCTGCATGTTTTATACTTCTTTCATTTATGCTGCCTTCACTTGTTCACTGCATTTATTCATTCAGTTATTTATTTTGCTATCACCAGGGTTGTCACTGGGGCTTGGTGTCTGCATGACAAATCCACTGCTCTCAACAGCCATGCTTTCTCTTTTCTAGTCTCTTTTTTGTTGGTAGAGACAGAAATTGAGAGGGGAGAGGGATGGTAGGAGACAGCATAATGGTTATGCAAAGAGATGCTCATGCTAGAGGCTCCAAAGTCCCAGATTCAATATCCTGCACCACCATAAACCAGAGCTGAGCAGTGCTCTGGTAGGGAAAAAAAGGGGGGGAGGGGGGTGTAAACTACAAAATGAGAGGGGACTGGGAGAGAAAGAGGGAGAGGGAGAGAGAGAGACAATGGCTTGTAGCACTGTTTCACCACTCATGAAGCACACCCCTTCATGTGGGGACCAGAGGCTTGAATCTGGGTCTTCTTGCACGATAATGTATGCTTTCTGCCAAGTGCATTACCACCTGGCCTCAATTTTTTACTTCTTTTTAAATATGTATTTTATTTATTTCCCCCTTTGTTGACCTTGTTATTTATCATTGTTGTTGTTATCATTATTGTTGTCATCACTGTTGGATAGGACAGAGAAAAATTGAAAGAGGAGGGGAAGACAGAGAAGGGAAAGGAAAGGTAGACATCTGCAGACCCGCTTCACCACCTGTGAAGTGACCTCTCTTCCCCCCGCAGGTGGGGAACCAGGGGCTCGAACCAGGGTTCTTAGTTGGTCCTTGCACTTTGTGCCATGTGCGCTTAACCCACTGCACTACTGCCCGACCCCCACTTTATTTATTTTTAATGAAAGAGAAATAACAGAGCACTGCTCAGCTCTGCCTTATGGTGGTACTGGGAACTGAACCTGAGAGCTCAGAGCCTCAGGCATGAGTCTTTTGCATAATCATTATGCTATCTCCTTATCACAAGTGATATATAACAAACACCTCACAAAGTACACATAAACCTAGAATTCTAGTCTCTGTTGTTTATATCATGAAGGTAAACTCCAGAACATTGCTATTCAAAGCTTTCATGAGAAACATAGTTGGTTTTAAAAAATAAGGTGTTTTTTTTGGGGGGGGGTTGGGCAGTGGCACAGCCAGTAGAGTCCAAATTATCATGTGTAAAGACCTAGGTTCAAGCTCTCAGTTCCCACCTGCAGAGGCAAAGCTTCATGAGTAGTGAAGCTGTGCTGCAGGGGTCTCTCTCTCTCTCTTTCTCTCCCTTTTTTGCCTCCTTGGTTATCCCTGGGGTTCAGTGCCAACACTACAAATCCATGACTCCTGGCAGTCACTTTTTCCCATTTTTTAAAAAAATATTTTTTAATATTTATTTATTTTCCCTTTTGTTGCCCTTGTTGTTTTATTGTTGTACTTATTATTGTTGTTCTTGATGTCATCATTGTTGGATAGGATAGAGAGAAATGGAGAGAGGAGGTGAAGACAGAGAGGGGGAGAGAAAGATAGACACCTGCAGACCTGCTTCACCGCCTGTGAAGCGACGCCCCTGCAGGTGGGGATCCGGGGACTCAAACCAGGATCCTTATACCAGTCCTTGTGATTCATGCAATGTGCGCTTAACCCACTGCGCTACCAACCTGGCCCCCCAAAATATGTTTTAATTAAAAATTAAATCTAGAATCCTGAGATTTCTGTTTGCTGGTGTACTTATCTATTCGTGATCCCTCTAGTTAGTTTCACTTTGATTTGCTGGTAGAAAACTTTTCACAGAAACCATATCCCTTCATGCCCTATAACTGGTTTTCTAAAAAAAATGTTATTTGATAGGATAGAAAGAAATTGAGAGAGGAAGGAAGAAATAGAGAAGGGGGGAGAGAGAGAGAGAGACCTGCAGCACTGCTTTGCCACTCATGCAGCTTCCTCCCTGCAGGTGGGGATCAGGGCTTTGAATCTGGGTCCTTGGGCACTGTAACATGTATATGTACCCAGGTGTGCCACCACCTGGCCCCCAAACCATCTCGTCTCTTAAAGAATTCCAACCACAAAAGCAAAAGAGCAGTGTGTTCTTTACCTCGATAGACTCTGGAGGTCAAAATCCCCTGGGCTGGCTTCAGAGGGCAGGCCTCCTCACTGGGACAGTAAAACAGGTAGCAATTGGGTTGGTTACTTGTTTTCCGAGTGTCGTAGATCATCAAGTTACATAGTTTGTTCCCTGCAACAAGAGGTAGCACAAGGGTTATTTGCAAATAGGATTTTCTATGAGTAGGGCAAAGCAGGAGGGATTTCGTTCATTCTGGTATCCAATGAAAACTTTTGCTCAACTGCTGGCTGACCACTGAAATAATTTCCTCTCCCTTAGTCTCTCAAAGCAAATTTCAAAGGCACTGGGTTTAAAAATCTGAATTAAAGGGGCTGGGGGTTAAGCGCATATGGCACGAAGCGCAAGGACTCCCGGTTCGAGCCCCCGGCTCCCCACATGCAGGAGAGTCGCTTCACAGGTCTGCAAGTATCTGTCTTTCCTCCTCTGTCTTCCCCTCCTCTCTCGGTTTTTCTCTGTCCTATACAACAACAACAATGACCTGCAGGAGCAGCTGACTCATGTTATAGGCACCGCGCCCCAGAGATAACCCTAGAGGCAAAAAAAAAAAATCTGAATTAAGATAAATTTGGCAAAACCATTTATTTTTCCCATAAGGGTTATTGCTGGACAAACTCTCTAAATCCACTGCTCTTGGTGGTCATTTTTTTCTTCCTTTTTTTTTTTTTTAGATAGGACAGAGAGAAATTAAGAGGAGAGGGGAAAATAGAGAGAGAGACACTTGCAGCACTGCTTTGCTTCCCTCATGCAGGTGGAGAGCAGGGTCCTTGCAGATGGTAACATGTGCACTTAATTAGGTGTGCCACCATCTGGTACCCCCTCCCTCCATTTTTTTTTTTTAATAAGACTACCTCCCAGCTGGTGTGGTGAGGAGAATAGAACCTGGGCATTCTCACATGTAAATCCTGTCCTCTCTTTCATGAGGATGGGGGGGGGGGTTTGAGAGAGAAAGACCTACAGCACTACTTCACAACTTGTGAGATATCCCCCCTTCAGATGGAGAGCCTCTAGGGGCTCAAGCCTAGGTCCCTGTGCTTGCTCATGTGTGTGTTCAGCTGGGTGTGCTACTGCTGTAAGCCAAATCTATCACCATAAAGCTGGAAAATAGCAGATGGCCTGTCAATTGTCCCCTGCACTTCCTCTGGGCTCCCTCTGGTGGAAGAGAAATCTAGTCTTTTGCTGGGATTTTAATCTGTCACTTCTGTCACTCAGGGGACAAGAACACCATTCCTGCTTTTCCTTTCTGTGCACTGTGACAACCCACAATACCACTTTGGGAGGCACATAGGTAAGGAGGCTTCATAATAAGCCTCCTGAGTTGTAGGCAGGCAAATTTCTGCATCCTTATTAGTTGTAGTAGTAGTTAGTACTATTATTATTTTTTATCAGAGAACTGCTCAGTTCTGGCTCCTGGTGGTGCTAGGAACTGAACTTGGAACCTCAGAGCCTCAGGTATGAAAGTCTTATGCAGAATTACCATACTATCTTCTAGCCTGTGTCCCTTGTATTTAAGGACTTCCCCCAACCCCTAGAGTCCAATGCTATAAGCAATTGTCAAAGTACTTTTGAACCCTAATCAGTTAAAAAAAAAATAAAATAAACAACACTGTATGACTGGGGAAATGCAGTGGGTAAAGCATTGAATTCTCAATCATGAGGTAATGAGTTCAGTCCCCAGCATTATATAAGCCAGAGTGTAATAATAATAATTAAACAATCTGTCTTTCTAGGGTTTGGACACCAGTCCACCACATGAGAACATCATGCCAAGGGAGAAGCTTCACAAGCAGTGGAGCAGTGTTTTGGTGTCTCCCTTCTCTCTTCTCTATTTCCCACTATCTGGAAAAAAAAAAAAAAAAAAAGAAAGAAAGAAAGAAAGAAAGAAAAAGAAAAAGCCTGCCTGGAGCAGTAGAATCACACAGGCAGAAAGTTCCAGTGAAAACACTGGCAGTGAACTTTTTTTTTTTTTTGGTTTCCAGTACAGAAATCATTTGGAGCCATTTTGAGACAGACATGATTGGAGTAGAGGCTCTGACAAATCAATACTGCATTTCAGCTTAGTCCATTGAAGAAGCCACACCCGGGATACAAAAGAAGCTTATGCATTTTATCTGCTTTATGATATAGTTCCTACTGATTTTGGAGTATTTCACCAACTCTGGGGGCGGGGGGGGGGGGGGGGGGCGGTGGCGCAGCAGATTAAATGCACATAGCGCTAAGCGCAAGGACCAGTGCAATGATCCGGGTTCCAGATTCCTGCTCCCCACCTGCAGGGGCGGGGTCGCTTCAGAAGCAGTGAAGCAGGTCTGCAGGTGTCTATCCTTTTCTCCCCCTCTGTCTTCCCTTTCTCTCTCCATTTCTTTCTGTCCTATTCAACAACAATAACAATAACAATAACAACAACGGTAAAACAAGGGCAACAAAAGGGAAAAAAATAGCTTCCAGGAGGAGCCGTGGATTCGTGGTACAGGCAACGAGCCCCAGCGATAACCATGGAGGCAAAAAAAGAAAGAAAGAAATCTTTAAAAAAATTTTTTATATTTATTTATTTCCTTTTGTTGTCCTTATTTTATTGTTGTAGTTATTATTGATGTCGTTGTTGATGGATAGGACAAAGAGAAATGGAGAGAGGAGGGAAAGACAGAGAGGGGGAGAGAAAGATAGACACCTGCAGACAGACCTGCTTCACTGCCTGTGAAGCGTGGGGAGCCGGGGGCTCGAACCGGAATCCTTACGCCAGTCCTTGTGCTTTGCGCCACCTGCGCTTAACCCACTGCACTACCTCCCAACTCCCAGAAAGAAATCTCCTAAAAAAAAAAAAAAAAAAGCAAAACAGGGAGTTGGTTGGTACTGCAGCAGGTTAAGCGCATGTGAAGTGAAGCACAAGGACTGCAGTAAGGATACCGGTTCAAGCCCCCAGCTCCCCCCCTCCCCGCAGGGGAGTCGCTTCACAAGCAGTGAAGCAGGTCTGCAGGTGTCTTTTTCTCCCCGTCTTCCCTTCCACTCTCCATTTCTCTCTGTTCTGTCTAACAACAATGGCGACAATAATAACTACAACAACAATAAAAAATAAGGGTAACAAAAGGGAAAAATGGAAAAATAAATAAATAAAAAACATTGTTAAATATCCAAGGGAAAAGTCTGAGCCTTATTCCCTGAACTCCACAGTAAGGCAGTCATAGCATCTGTGTTCATAGGATAAACTCCAGCTCTTCCCAGATGCCATCTTGTGCTGAAGAGTCAGACAAGGCTTCCTGTGAAGCTGGACTTGCCCACACAGCATGCAGCCAGTCCTGCCTACCAGTGATGCTTTTATTTCACAGAAATGCTGATATCAACATATAAAGAACTAAAGACTCGGTGAGACCCCTCCCACTTCCAGAAATGATTTCCTCATACAGTGTCCAGAAGTTACTAGAAGCACACTGCTCCGTCCCACTGAAAGCCTTTTTCCATTTATTTATTTATTTATTTATTTTAAATGTATATCTTATTTATTGTATTTTGTTTGATAGGACAGAGAGAAATTGAGAGGGGGAAGACAGGGAGGAAGACAGAGTGACACCTGCAGTGCTGCTTTACCACTTGTGAAACTTCCCTCCGAAGATGGGTTTGAACCCATGGTCTTGCACATGATAGCATGTGCATTTAACCAGGTGTGCCACTGTCCAGGCCCTGCCTTAACCCTTTCTGATGATACTAACTAAATGCACCCCATCTTCTCTTTCCTTCCTTTTTTTTTGAATTTAGAGTGAGAGACACCCACAGTACTGAAGTGGGGGGGGGGAGAGGGAGGCTAGACTTGAACCAGAGTCAAATATGTGACTCAGTACTCTGCCCGAGTAAGCTATTTTGCTAACTCCAATTTTTTGTTTTGTTTTGTTTTGTTTATAAGAATACTGTTCAGCTCTTACTTATAGTGGTTCTGGGGACTGAGCCTGGGACCTTGGAGTCTCAGGCATAAAAGTCGTTAGCATTACCATTACGCTGTCTGCTCAGCTCCATTTTTTTCCAGCCAACCCTCTAGCTCTGATTTTTATTTAATTAATTTATATATATATATATATATATATATATATATACATATATATATATATATATATATATTTTATCTCCAGGGTTATGTCTGGGGCTCGGTACTTGCACTACAGATCCACTCCTGGAGGCCATTTTTCCCATTTTGTCGCCCTTGTTGTTATTGTTGCCATTGCTGCTGCTGTTGTTGGATAGGACAGAGAGAAATAGAGGAAAGGAAGACAGAGAGGAGGAGAGATAGACACCTGTGGACCTGCTTCACCACTTGTGAAGCAACCCCCCTACAGGTGGGAAGCTGGGGGCTCAAACTGGAATCCCTGCACCGGTCCTTGCGCTTTGTGCCATATGCACTTACCCCGCTGCCCAGCTCCCAGCTTTGATTGTTAGATCCTACTCATGACCTACAATTGGATTCAACTCTGACACTGTCTCCCTGGCCTCCATGAACTCAGGGATCAGTCCCCTTTCACCTCAGAGTCCAGGCTCCCAGCTCACCTATATTTCTGTCCAACTTGGCTGCAAGTTCAGGCACCCCTGACCCCAAAGTCAGCTCTGACAATTAGCTACAACAACTCACAGAACTCTTCGGACAGGATGACAGACAACCAATAGATGGTGACTGTTTCATGGTGCCGTTTGCTTCACATTTTCAGTTCACTGGGTTGCAGTTTGTGGTCTGCAGAGGTGCAGACCAGTGGCCTCGGCTCCTTTTGCCTTATGTACAAAGGTCACACGACACCACTTCCCTTGTCCCTCAGAGTCCTCGAGCTCACAGCTGCCTGATGACCACTGTATTCCTGACTGACCTGACCTTATCAGCTTCAGTAGAAGCACAGGAAATGAAGGCTTTGTATTTCCAATTAAAAATTAAATACAGGGGTAGGAATAGATAGCATAATGGTTATGAAAAGAGACTCTTATGCCTGAGTCTCTGAAGTCCCAGGTTCAATCCCCTGCCCCATCATAAGCAAGGACTGAGCAGTATTCTGTTAAAAATAATAATAAGGGAGTTGGGCAGTAGTGCAGCAGGTTAAATGCTTGTGGCACAAAGCTTAGGACTGGCATAAGGATCCCGGTTTGAGCCCCTGGCTCCCCACCTGCAGGGGAGTCGCTTCCCAAGCAGTGAAGCAGGTCTGCAGGTGTCTATCTTTCTCTCCCCTTCTCTGTCTACCCCTCCTCTCTCCATTTCTCTCTGTCCTGTCCAACAATGATGAGAGCAATAACAACAACAATAATAACTACAACAATAAAACAACAAGGGCAACAAAAGATAATAAATATTTTTAAATAATAATAATAAATAAAATAAAATACAGGGCTGGATTTTCAAAAGGTTTTTCTTAATTAGTGAAAGAGAAGGGGGGGGCTGGGCAGTAGTGCAGCAGGTTAAAAGAAGGTGGTGCAAAGCACAAGGACCGGCGTAAGGATTCTTGTTCCAGCCCCCAGCTCCCCACCTGCAGGGAGTCACTTTGCAGGTGGTGAAGCAGGTCTGCAAGTGTCTATTTTTCTCTCCTCCTCTCTGTCTTCACCTCCTCTCTCGATTTCTCTCTGTCCTATCTAACAACAACAACAGCTATGACAACAATAACAACTACAACAAGGGCAACAAAATGGGAAAAAATGGCCTCCAGGAGCAGTGATTCATAGTGCAGGCATGAGCCCCAGCAATAACCCTGGAGGCAAAAAAAAAAAAAAAAAAAAGAGAAAGGGAGAGACTAGCAGAGTATCTTGACACATGTAATGCTGGGGACTGAGCTCAAAACCTCGTGCTTGAGAGTCCAATTCTACTTTCTGGGGCATCAAGGGTTTTTGTTTTCACTATCACAGACGACTTTTAGAACACAGCATCAGTGCTTCTCAACCTTTTTTTTTTCTTTCTTTCTTTTAATTTTTTTTTTCTTTTTTAATGAGAGGAAAAACCAGAGCATCACTCTGGCACCTGTGATGCTTGGGATCAAACTTAGGACCTCATGCTTGCTAGTTTTTTTTTTTTTTTCCCTTTTGTTGCCCTTGTGTGTGTGTGTGTGTATATATATATATATATATATTTTTTTTTTTTTTTAATTTAGTAATGAGAAAGATAGGAGAGAGAAAGAACCAGACATCACTCTGACACATGTGCTGCTGGGAATTGAACTCAGGACTTCATGCATGAGAGTCCAAAACCCTATCACTGTGCCACCACCCAGACCACTGCCCTTGTTTTTTATTGTTGTTGTAGTTATTGTTGTCGTCATTGTTACATAGGACAGAGAGAAATGGAGAGAGGAGAGGAAGATAGAGAGGGGGAGAGAAAGATATGACACCTGCAGATCTGCTTCACTGCCTGTGAGGCGAACCCCCTGCAGGTGAAAGAGCGGGGGCTTGAACAGGGATCCTTACTCCGGTCCTTACACTTTGTGCCATGTGCACTTAACCCAGTGTGCTACCACCCGAATCCCATGCTTGCTGTTCTTAAGTTCTTGCATTGTGCCACCTCACAGACCACTCAATCCACCTTCTGTCCATACCTCTGTGACATTCACATACTCTCATTGGGTCACTTTGATCCTCATAGGGGAATAGGAGGGCACACTTGTGGGATAGTCACAGTATAATCAACTGTGAATCACCATATAATGTGTTGAGAATTACAGGTACAATCTGTTGAGAGTCACCAGTATAACCTGTTGAGAATCACTATATATTTTCATTGAGAATCAGCAGTGCAATCAGTTGAGAATCATGGGCACCCTCTACTGAGCCCCAGCAGCCAGCTATTGCCACACACGGCGCTGGAGGCAGGCTGCGGGCAGCACTGACCTGCTATCTTGATGGAAGAGCAGCAGTAGAGCATGCACTCGTGCTCCGTCATCACCCGCATGGGCTCCATGCCTTTGATGCCCTTAGACAGAGCCGCCTGGATGTCGACCACGGAGTTTTCCTCGCTATCAACAGGGCAAAAATGGGCGGCACACAGCCTCAGGGCCAGGAGACACAGCACTGCAAGAGGGCCCATCAGGCTCCGTCCCTTTCTGAACAGCATCTTCAGTTTCCCTATAGCCTCTGAACTCCAAGGCCAAGGCTAGTGCTCCCTCTGTAGAACAGTAAGAGAAAATCAATGAGTCATGTTTCTCTGAATGAATCTGAGGATGAATCTCTGGGTTAATGTAAGTAACTCATGATTCATAGAAGGATGGAAATAAATGGGAATTTTAAAATTTCTTTCATGTATTTATTTTTGCCTCTAGGGTTATCACTGGGGTTAGGTGTCAGCACTACAAATCCACTGCTCCTGGAGGCCATTTTTCCCATTTTTAAAAAAATAGGATAGGATGGAGAGAAACTCAGAGAGGAGGGGGAGATAGAGAGGGGAGAGAAAGACACCTGCAGATCTGCCTCACCACTAGTGAAGCTACTCCCCTGCAAGTGGGGAGCCAGGGCTCAAACAGTGACCCTTGCGAGGTACTTGCACTTTGTATTATGTGCAATTAACCCAATCCATTACCACCCAGCCCCCTGTATTTAATATATATATATATATATATATATATATATATATATATATTACCTTTTGTTATCTTTGTTGTTGTTGTAGTTATCATTGATACCATTGTTGTTAGATAGGACAGAGAGAAATGGAGAGAGGAGGGGAAGACAGAGAGGGGGAGAGAAAGATAGACACCTGCAGACCTGCTTCACCACCTGTGAAGCAACTCCCCTGCAGGTGGGGAGCCAGGGGCTCAAACTGGGATCCTTAAGCAGGTCCTTGCGCTTTGCTCCACCTGCGTTTAACCCGGTGCACTACCACTGGACTCCCTTTGTGTAACTATTATGCTGTCTCCTCCAACCTTATTATTATTTTTAAAGATTTCTGGTCTGGAAAAATAGCTCACTTGTAGTAGTGTGCTGCTTTGCTATATGCATGACTCAGGTTCAAGCCTGGCATCCACTACTTTGGAAGAAGCTTTGGTATTGTGGTCTCTTTCACCCTCTCTTTATTTATTGTAAAATAAAATGGTGCTGGAGCAACAGGAAATCACATGAAAAAAAGGGGGGGGGAATCTATCCAAGAACTTACATCTATCACAAAAATTAGCTCAAAAAAGATCATAGGCTTACACATAG
Source organism: Erinaceus europaeus (assembly GCF_950295315.1). Lineage (NCBI taxonomy): Eukaryota > Metazoa > Chordata > Mammalia > Eulipotyphla > Erinaceidae > Erinaceus > Erinaceus europaeus. The sequence continues at coordinate 49,925,878 of NC_080168.1, forward strand.
AATGCAAAATCATAATCCTCCTCAAATGTAACACTTGAGAAGATCTCTGTGATCTTAGATCAGTTGATACATTTTTAGGTAAAATAACAAAAGCATAACCCATTAAACAAAAATGGATATGTTGAATTTCATAAAAAGAAATAACTCTGGTCTGTGTAAAAGCTCTGTTAAAAGAATGAAAAGATGGGAGTCGGGAGGTATCCCAGTGGGTTAAGCACATGTGGCGCAAAGCACAAGGACCAGTGTAAGGATCCCGGTTCAAGCCTCCGGCTCCCCACCTGCAGGAGAGTTGTTTCACAGGTGGTGAAGCAGGTCTGCAGGTGTCTGTCTTTCTCTCCCCTTCTCTGTCTTCCCCTCCTCTCTCTATTTCACTTTGTACTATCCAACACAACAAGGACATCAATAACAACAATAATAACTACAACAATAAAACAACAAGGGCAACAAAAGGGAATAAATAAATAAATAAAATTTTAAAAGAATGAAAAGATCAGCTGTAGACTAGGAGAAAATATTTGTAAAGCATACCTCTGATAAAAGACTGGTAGTCAAATACACAGAGCGCTGAAAACAAACAAACAAAAACTAAGAAAAAAACAACACCTGGTCAAAATTAAGTGAAAGATGTGCACAAGCACCTCACCAAAGAAGAGATGCAGATGACAAGTAAGTACATGAAGAGACGTGTGAGACTGTGGTTAAACTGCAAACGAAGGGGGACAGTCTGTAGCGCAGCAGGTTAAGCGCACATGGCGCGAAGCACAAGGATTGATGCATAAGGATCCCGATTTAGCCCCCCGGTTCCCCACCTGTAGGGGAGTCGCTTCACAAGCAGTGAAACAGGTCTGCAGGTGTCTGTCTTTCTCTCTTCATTTCTGTCTTCCCCTCCTCTCTCAATTTCTCTTTGTCCTATCCAACAAGAACAGCAATAACAACAACAGTAACAACAATGATAAACAATAAGGGCAACAAAAGGGGAAAAAATAGCCTCCAGGAGCAGTGGATTTGTAGTGCAGGCACAGAGCCCCACCAATGACCCTCGAGGCAAAAAAAAAAAGAAGCAACCAGAAACAAGGAGAGACTTCAAAACACCTACTAGAATGGTGAAAATCTCAAAGACAGTGAATACCAGAGTCTGACAGAAACCTGTGTTCTCATCATTGCAAAGGTGCAGGGCTAACATCACCAGAGAGAAGAGACCAGGAACTCGTGGCTGAGCAGAAATGTAATGCAATGCCTTTATTGATCAGAGACAACGCTTTTTATATATCTCTTTAATCGGAAGTGGCAAGTGGGAAAAGGAAATGGTTAGGAGAGAGGGTGGAGAAAAGAAAAGAGCACGAAGGTAAAAAGCTTCCATGGCAGCTGTTGCGAAGGTTCTAACCAGTGGGATTAAACAATACCCTGTAGGCAGGGCAAAACAATGATTATGTAGACCACAGCATCAAGGAATGCAGCATGGAGCAGGGGGGAGCTGGCATAATGCCCAACATCTCCCCCTTTCCTTTTATCTAATGGCCATAATATCAGGAATGCGGGGCGCTTTGTGAGGCAGGGAGTCTGATAGGAGGAGGCACACCTTTGGGGTACTACTGTTCCTCCTTGCTCAGCCTCTCGGTAGAGAGAGAGACTAACAGGATTGGATGCACCCCTCAGGTTCA